>NW_014578055.1:22817-34453 GCF_000485595.1 Priapulus caudatus | reverse complement strand
GCCATCACTGTGCCGAAATTGGAGGTCAAAGGTCAATGGGGCACAGGGCAGATTTTAGACATGGTCTGACGGAGCGATTGGAAAACTTTTTTGTTTCAGCGGTGACCTACCATTTTTATGGCTTTATTGAAAGGACCATAAAATGTACTTTCCGCTGACATGCGAAGAGTAAGTGTCGGATAACCTTTTGACCCTCAAGAGGATGGTTAAACATGGATTTGTTGACTGTTAACAAAGGACTGAACTGCTTTTGCTATTGTGGATGTGAGGCTACAGTTGCACAGTTCAATTGCAAAGGCAAATGTTTGTTGAACAAGGTTTACGCTCCTTAAATCATATTATTTTCTAAAGCAGTGTGTATTAGCACACTGAGTAGCACCCTGTATTAGCACACTGTAATGAACCCTGAATGCTCGCGTGGGTAGGCAAAAACATGGGGCAGCCCATTACGCATGCATGGAGGTGAACTGACACTATTCTAATCATAATTATTGCCTGGCAACCTGCAATGCAGATGTGTTAACTCACAGCTGAGCGAAATTCTCGCCTGCCTGAATATACTTGGATTTCAGCAACTCAATGGAGTGAGGTTATCATGCACGAAGGGTGATGCCATCTTTGATTATTGATGACACTTGCACGCGCCATCTCGCGGCAACTCCTTTTGCTATTAGAGCCCCCTCCACCCGCCTCCTCCCCCTACTCTCCCCCTACCACCACCACTACGCTCGCGCTCGACACATATCCATGATAACATGTTAATATAGCGAAGTCATTAAAGTTACACAGCTGTATCTTTATTACTGTACTACCAGTACCGGTATAGCAAAGCCTAGCTATCATAGATTTTAGATCTGTATTAGTAGTATCCTAGATATATGCTCTGAGCGTGAACGCGGTGGCTGGATTCGGTTGCCAGTGAGTTCATCAGAAGAATACCCGGCTACAGTACACGTCAGTTGAGCGCTGTTGCTCTGCGGCACTTTTTTAACGTGCTGTAAAGTAATTTGAATACATTCCTGATATTCCTATTGTTTTCATGGTGAGATTATGAGGTCACGACTAGTTGCATGCTACCTATTACACGGATGAACTAAGAATGTTACCATCATAGTATCAATGTATTTTGTCATTTTCATGTGATGAGCATCTCTTGCTTTTAATATTGAACAAAATATTTAAAACCTGCACACTGCTAAACAATATATGGATTCTGTCCAGGTTACTAATTTAAAAATCTGAGTAGAAAAATATTTATATAAATTAATAGGTAAAGGGGAACTATTTCGAAAAGAGAGTTGAGAAATATAATTTCGTAATTGCTTTTGCTAATTACAGGTAAGAACCGAACGATCAGGTTTGCAGACGATCAATCTTGGAATCCTGAAGACGAGGAGAAAGACACGCGAGTGAAATACAAGCCCGCCGTTAGCCCCCTGGTGGCCAAGATGCTGAGAATGGCGGGACAAGAAGTGCCCATGATCAGGGTCAGTGCTAACTTGCGTAACAGCACTCGAGCAAGCCATATTTATTTCTTTGCAGTAAACGTTAGAGATAACGGTTGAGAATATGATCAGAGTGGCTCCATGTGCGAACCCGGTATTCAAGTAAAATAATGGTCAGTTGTGACAGGTGTTACTCGTGGATAGAAACAGAACCTCATAACTTCATAAAGATTATATATTAGTCTTCAAAGTCCAGAGAACTATATCCACTCCACAGAAAGAGGCAAAGTTGATCAAATATGCAGATCAACACTGCGAATCGCAGTAGAAAAAACTGCAAGTTTTGCAATTGACCAAAAAGGAAGCAAGAGAATTTGTGATGATAAGATATCAGAGTGCGAAATTAACGGGAGTCCGGAGTCAAATACTCCCTGATTTACTGTCGGACTCCCTGATTTGACATATGCAGGAGTCTGTGTGACTCCCTGAAAATTCTGCCATACTAACTATAGTCCGTTCGGAGCACGGCCTCACAGTATTACCATATTTTTTCAGGTAATGTCCAAAGAAAATTTGGCAGACTGTAACCGCCATGAATCTTCAAAATAAGCCACGCTGTTATTTGTTAATATCTTTATTTTGAACTTCAGACTGCGCGGACTCCATCATTTGCTACGTGACTCCTTCTTTTTAGGGTAGGGAGTACGATGGGACTCCCGTGTTCAAAAGTTCATTTCTAACCCCTGAGATATATTAATATTATATAGAGTATGACAAGATAGGAGTATGTGATGACGAGTGATGGGCGTTTATGAGATCGCTGTGATGTAGCGATGCATATCTACGGCAATCGCTGCGCGCGGTTGTTTCTCGCTGCTTGCCGCACCGGTGAACTCTGACGGTTTGGTTGCTGTTCTCGCGAGCAGGAGCCGTGCAGGAGGTGCTCCGCATGCCGGGAGAAGCCATTTCCGAGGCAAGGTCGAGGAGCCAACATACTGGCGCCGGCCGGAACCGACACGTCGGCGCGCGGATGAGGCGAGCAGAGCGCCTGTGTGTCAAATATGCCGAGGTAGCGCCGCACCCCAGCGCGGCGCCGCCCTGGACCTCCCCCGCGGACTGACGGCAGGATATAACCACTTGCTGCCTGCTGGCTGATGCATGATGATGATGCATTGCGTGATGATTGATGGTGGGGATTGCATGTTGCATAATAATAATCATGATTGATGCCGCCGGCTACTGTTGGGAACTGCTGTTGCTGCCTGCGCTGTTGCCTGTTGTTGTTGATGATGATGATGTGATGATGATGATGCATTGATTGATGATGATGATCGTGTGATTGAAAATGCCTGCTAATGCATCTATGATCTGCTAGCTGCATGCTTGACTTGACTTGTTGTTCATGTGACAGCAGCGTTACATTCCACTAACTATTTTGCAGGCATGCACCAGCCATGTTTCCGGACCAACCAGCGGACCGCCGCCGCTGCCGGCCAGGCCGTACAATCGACGCGCATGCTGACCCCCCGGGCCGCCGCCTGGCGCAACCCGCGGGCATAGCCGCCCGAGGGCCGCACCAGGACTACCGCCCAATTGCGGACCGCCCAACGTGCGCACCCGGGTAAGTTTCATCTGCCCGCGCACGATGATGGTGTTTACTGTCTGCGGCGTCGTTCGAGTCGTCGCCGTTGGTATTCAATCTAGCTCCGGTGTAGCCGCCACAGTGCGGGTTTTTTCATACTGTTTTTTGAAAACTTTCCTGAGCACATAGCTAAAACAGGTTTAATCAATTCGAATATAGACGACAAAATTAAAACTACATTGCTCAAACTGCCTTCAAAATTAATACATTTTCTATTTATCAAAATGGAGCACAAGGCCGTGAGTACATCACATCATGCCAGTCTCATTCAAATGGACAGAAACAAACAAACCGGGTAAGCACGTCGCATGCCTGGTTTTTTCTCGCCTTAAACATCGTCAAGATGAGCCTATTGCCATGGCTGGTGTTCTAGTCCGTCTGTTCCGTCCCGTCACCATTTGGCACGGGTCAACGATACTCAAGGAACCGTTTGACCACATGTTTCAAATTGCCATATAGTTGTTACTCCTATGGCGACCTACATTCGAAGCCACGTCCACTTTTTGTGCAAAATGGAAATGGCCAACAAGTCGTCTCAGGCTTCAATGGATTTGCATCATTTCTGGTATGTGTGATGAATATGAGACTGCGCCCCCAAAACATATCACACGGGTTTTGATATTTTTTTTAAATTATGCAAATTAGGTAGATTTTGGCAATTTCACTATGCATTTCAGTGTCTGCCTACGGTCAACGATAACTCAAGAACCGTTTGACCCACATGTTTCAAATTGAATACAGTTGTTACTCCTAGGGGAGAGATTTGAACTTCCTATTTTGGAGCATACCAGTCGACCTACTTTCGAGCCACGCCCACTTTTTGGCAAAAATGGAAATGCCCATTTAAATTCATTCGATTTTGTTAAATTTTGGTATGTGAATGTGTAAGGCTAGCCCCAAAACAGTTGTTACTACTATGGGAGAGATGACAACGTCCTATTACATTTATTTTTGTCTAACTGGTCAACAACTCTACAATCATACCTATATACGTGTAATATTGTGTTTTAGATTCTTCGTTACAATAATTTGACTGGAATATTTTATTGTTTTTATTTGCGCGATATTTGAAAACCAAAATGGCGATCATTTAGGCGTAGCGCCATCTCTCGTCAAGATTTCAGACTTTCAGATCTGAAACATTTATTTTCGCATCAAATCTTATGCATATATCATTATCAAGAGTATATAATGGGAGATATGCTATATAATGGGAGTTCTCCCATATATACTCTTGCTTTATATATCCCCCCTCCCTCTTCTATCACACCCAAGGTGAGCTACAGTGTCATTTGTAATGTGTTTTTTCGAAAAACTCGGGAACATCATCTCGCCTGAGTGAAAGCGAAAGAGGGAGAGGGAGAGTAGAAGAGGGTAAAGGAGAATAGAAGAGAGAAAAGGAGAATCAAAGGAGGTGGGGAGAGAATAGAAGAGGAAAATGAGAATCAAAGAGGATGGGGCGAGAATAGAAGATGGGGAGGGAGAATAGAAGAGGGTAAAGGAGAATAGAAGAGAGAAAAGGAGAATCAAAGGGGGTGGGGAGAGAATAGAAGAGGAAAATGAGAATCGAAGAGGATGGGGAGAGAATAGAAGAGGGGGAGGGAGAATAGAAGAGAGATAAGGAGATTATGAGAGGGAAAAAAAGTATCGAACAGGGGGGAGAGAATCGAAGAGTGGGGGAGAGAATAGAAACGAGAGAAGGAGAATAGAAGAGGGAGGGTGAGGGAAGTAGAGGCACTTACACGTGTTTCTTCCATCTACGGCATCAGAAGCTGGTACCACACACATAACGTGCAGCAGGTTTTTCCTCGCCATTACGGCGTGTTTCTGCTTGCGCATGGTGAGACGTGATGTGTGACGTGTGACTCTGACCCTGCAGGCATGACGATGCCGCCGCTGCGGATGATGCAGCTGCCTCCGCACCTGCCCACGACGATGATGCCGCCAGCGATGGCACGCCTCGCCGGCGCCCCCAACCCTAACGTGCTCAGTGCCCCGCCCAGTCTCATCAGCAGACCTCGCAACATCGACGGTACGTATTTCTTAGTTCGTTCCAGAGCACGGCCTCGCGGAATGACCGTATTTTTTCAGCAAATGTCCAAAGAAAATTTGGCAGACGTGTAACCGCATGAATCTTCAAAATAAGCACGTGTTATTGTTAATATCTTTAATTTTGAACTTCAGACTGCGGACTCCATCATTTTGCTACGGACTCCTTCTTTTTTAGGGTAGGGAGTACGATGGACTCCCGTGTTCAAAAGTTCATTTCTACCCCTGAGATATATTTAATATTTTATAGAGTATGACAAGATAGGAGTATGTGATGACGATGATGGGGTTTATGAGATCGCGTGATGTAGCGATGCATATCTACGGCAATCGCTGCGCGGTTGTTTCTCGCTGCTTGCCGCACGGTGAACTCTGACGGTTGGTTGCTGTTCTCGCGAGCAGGAGCCGGAGGAGGTGCCGCTGCCGGAGAAGCCATTCCCGAGGAAGGTCGAGGAGCACATACGGCCGCCGGGAACCGACGTCGGCGGCGGAGAGGAGGAGAGCGCGTTGTCAAATATGCCGAGTAGCGCACCCCAGGGGGCGCCGCCGGGACCTCCCCCGGGACTGACGGCAGGTAATCCCACTGCTGCTGCTGGTGATGATGATGATGATGATGGTGATGATGATGGTGGTGATGATGATAATAATAATCATGATGATGCCGCTGCTACTGTTGGAACTGCTGTTGCTGCTGCTGTTGCTGTTGTTGTTGTTGATGATGATGATGATGATGATGATGATGATGATGATGATGAAAATGCTGCTAATGATCATGATGCTGCTGCTGATGTTGACTTGACTTGTTGTTCATGTGACAGCAGGTTAATTCACTAACTATTTTGCAGGCATGCCACCAGGCATGTTTCCGACCAACCTGCGACCGCCGCCGCTGCGGCAGGGCGTACAATCGACGCGCATGCTGCCCCCCGGGCCGCCGCCTGGCCGACCCGCGGGCATGCCGCCCGGGCCGCCACCAGGACTACCGCCCAATGTGCGACCGCCCAACGTGCGACCCGGTAAGTGTTCATCTGCCGCGCACGAGATGGTGTTACTGTCGTGCGCGTCGTTCGAGTCGTCGCCGTGGTTTCATCTGTCGGGTGCGCCACATGCGGGTTTTTTCATACTGTTTTTTTGAAAACTTTCCGAGAACATAGTAAAACAGTTAATCAATCGAAATTAAGACGACAAAATTAACTACATTTGCTCCAAACTGTTCAAAATTAATACATTTTCTATTTATCAAAATTGAGCAAAGGGTGAGTACATCACATATGCAGTCTCATGTCAAATGACAGAACAAACAAACTGGGTAAGCACGTCGCATGCTGGTTTTTAGCTCGCCTTAACATCGTCAAGATGAGCTATTGCCATGGGGTGTCGTCCGTCTGTCCGTCCGTCACCATTTGGCTACGGTCAACGATAACTCAAGAACCGTTTGACCCACATGTTTCAAATTGCATATAGTTGTTACTCCTATGGGACCTACATTCGAGCCACGTCCACTTTTTGGCAAAAATGGAAATGGCCACAAGTCAGTTCAGGTTCAATGGATTTTGCTCATTTCTGGTATGTGAATGAATGAGGACTGGCCCCAAAACATATCACACGGGTTTTGATATTTTTTTTAAATTATGCAAATTAGGTAGATTTTGGCAATTTCACTATTGCATTTCAGTGTCGTCTGCCTACGTGTCAACGATACTCAAGAACCGTTTGACCCAATGTTTCAAATTTGAATACAGCTTGTTACTCCTAGGGGAGAGATTATGAACTCCTATTTTTGCGAGATACCAGTCGACCTACTTTCGAGCCACCGCCACTTTTTGGCAAAAAATTGCGACAATGCCCATTTAAATTCATTCGATTTGGTAAATTTTGGCTATCGTGAATGTGTAAGCGCTAGCCCCCAAAAACAGTTGTACTACTATGGGCAGAGATGACAACTCCTTATTACATTTATTTTTGTCTTAACTGGTCAAACAACTCTACAATCTATTACCTATATACGTGTAATATTGTGTTTAGATCTTCGTTACAATATTGACTGGAATATTTTATTGTGTTTTATTTTGCGCCGCATATTTGAAACCAAAATGGCCGATCATTTAGGCCGTCAGCGCCATCTCTACGTCAAGATTTTCAGGACTTTCAGATCTGAAACATTTATATTCGCATCAAAATCTTATTGCATTATATCATTATCAATCGAGTATATAATGGGAGCATATGCTATATAATGGAGTGTTCTCCCATATAATACTCTTTGCTTTATATATCCCCCCTCTTCTTCTATTCACACCCAAGGATGAGCTTTACAGTGTCATTTGTAATGTGTTTTTTCGAAAAACGGGAACATCATCTCGCCTGACGTGAAAGCGAAAGGGAGAGGCGCAGAGTAGAAGAGGGTAAAGCGAGAGCAAAATAGAGAGCCAGAAAAAGCGGAGAATCAAAGGAGGTGGTGGAGAGAATAGAGAGGAAATGAGAATCAAAGAGGATGGGGCGAGAATAGAGATGGGGAGTGAGAATAGAGAGGGTAAAGGAGAATAGAGACTGAGCAAAAGGAGAATCAGAAGGGGGTGGGAGAGAATAGTCAAGCAGCGCAAAATGAGAATCGAAGAGGATGGTGAGAGAATAGTAAGAGGGGAGGGCGAGAATAGAAGAGAGATAAGGAGATTATTGAGAGCGGTAAAAAAGCTATCGAACAGTCGCGGGCTGGCAGAGAAATCGCAAGAGTGGGCGGAGAGAAATTAGCAACGAGCAGAAGAGAATAGAAGAGCCCGGAGGTGTGAGGAAGTAGAGAACTTAACACGTGTTTCTTCTATTCTACGGCACAAGAAGCTGGCCTACCAACAACATAACGTGGCAGCAGGTTTTTCCTCAACATTACGGCGCCTTGTTTCTGCTTGCCGCATGGTGAGACGTAGAGGCTGTGACGTGTGACTCTGACCCTGCACGCATACGATGCCGCCGCTGCGCGATGATTGCAGCTAGCCTCCGCACCTGCCCACGACGATGATGCCGCCAGCCGATGGCAGCCTCGCCGGCGCCCCAACCCTAACGTGCTCAGTGCCCCGCCCAGTCTCATCAGCCAGACCTCGCAACATCGACCGGTACGTATTTCACCCGCCAGAGGGCACTCACGAACAAGTGTCGAGCCGTTGCATGTGCCTGAATAATATATATATATATATATATATATATAATAATAAAAAATAATAATTAATTATTGATTTATTTTTTTATTATTATTATATATTCATTTAAATTGACTACAGCACAATTTCTATGGTCCGAAAATTTGTAAAATTTTTGTTTGCCAATTTTTTTACATAAAAGTAAAACTAACGGCCACTAAACGTATCTCAAATTCTTACCGATATGATTGTTTCTAACTAGTTAACGATCAAAACCTGGACGCATTTGATATGTGTTCCTGCATTTAATTCTTCTAATGGGCTATGTATGACGTCACGACGTGTATGCTTCAACATCGAACAATATAGTAAAATAGGAGTATAATTGCTGCATATTTAACCATAAAAAAGGTAAAGAATACTTATATGTTTTGTGAAAAGTGGAAAGTGTTTTTTTAAATTTTTTACTATTTACGGTGACGTAATCACTTTAACAAGCCATTTTAATATGCGATAGAATTCTGTAACAGTAAATGTCATCAAATTCACAACATTTTACTGCTCGATCAAATTGTCGTGCAACATTGTCCTACAATAAGAACCTATTATATCTGTATATCTCTCTACCTATTCATCTATTTCCGTCCATCTGTCCATTTTTCCATCCATATCCGTGTATCTTATTCCATCCATCCATCCATCCATCACATCCATCCATCCATCCATCCATCCATCCATCACATCATCATCCATCCATCATCTATCCATTCATCCATCCATCCATCTATTCCTCCATCCATCCATCCATCCACCCATCAACAACGTACTATAGTATATAATCTATCAATTACATACGTACGTACATTTAACGGTGACTCGTGTTGTTGGTGTGTAGAGGAGAACAAGTCAGCGACGATTGAGGCAAAGCCTCAGATCCGCAGCAGTGCCGTCGATATCACGCGCTTCATGCCTACCTCTCTCAAGGTCAAGCGAGACACAAAGACCAAGCAGAAACAGCCAAAGCCATCAGCTCTCGGTAAGGCATTAAAATCCTTGTACACGGGTCCTGTGATAGGATGTGCTGTGTGCTGGTCATTGATAGGATGTGCTGTGTCTGCTGCTGATAGCGATGTGCTGTGTGCTGTGATAGGATGATGCTGTGTGACGCTGTGTTAGGATGTGGTGTGTGCTCCTGATTGGATGTGACCTGGTGTCTGTTGATAGGATGCTGCTGTGCTGCTGCTGATATGATGTTGCCTGTGTTGCGTGCATAGCGATGTTGCCTGTGTTGCCTGCTGTTCAGGATGTGGTTTGTGCGCTGTTGATAGGACTGCTGCACTGTGTGCTGTGTTAGGATGTGGGTTGTGCTGTGATAGGATGTGTGCTGCCGCTGTGTTAGCGATGTGCTGTGTGCTGTGTTAAAGGATTGTGGTGGTGTGCTGTGATAGCGATGTGGTGTGCTGCTGTGTTTAGGATGTCTGCTGTTGCCCTGTGTTAGCATGTGGTGTGCTGCTGTGATAGGACTGTAGGTTCGCTGCGCTGTGTTTAGGCATGTGCTTGTGTGCTGTGTGGTAGATAGTGCCTGTGTGCTGTGTTAGGATGTGCGTCGTGTGGCTCGGTTAGGATGATGGTGTGCTGTGCTGCTGATTACGATGTGGTTTTGTGCTGTGCTTATGGAATTGTGGTGTGTGGCTGTGCTTAGGATGGTGGTGTGCGCCTGTGTTATGGATGTGGTGTGTGCTGCTGCATTACGATGTGGTGTTGATATGACTCGTGTTTAGGATGTGGTCGTGTGCTGTGTTCTAAGATGTGCGCTGATTGCCCTGTGATAGGATGTGGTGTGTGCTGTGAATTAGCGATGTGGTGTTGCTTGTGATACGCCATGTGTTTTTGTGCTGTGTTAGGATGTGGTGTGTGCTGTGTTAGGATGTGGTGTGTGCTGTGTTAGGATGTGGTGTGTGCTGTGTTAGGATGTGGTGTGTGCTGTGATAGGATGTGGTGTGTGCTGTGATAGGATGTGCTGTGTGCTGTGATAGGATGTGGTGTGTGCTGTGATACGATGTGGTTTGTGCTGTGTTACGAAGTGGTGTGTGCTGTGTGTTATGCTATAATGGAACATAGATACTAAGGATCACCAATTAGAGTTCACCTTCATTCGGTAGCTAAACAGTTGCTAGGATCCAACTAGTACATGCTGCTAGTTGCATTTGTGTGTTTGCATGCTCACGATTATTGACCAAGAACAGACAGCCACAAAATATGCAAGTTGCCTGCCATCCAGTCTCTATTACCACCTGCAGGAAATTCGCTAATGCAGCTGGCACCCTTTCGCAATCCCAAAATTCTGTAAATCCTGCTACCACACAATCTTTGTTGCGCAGCAATTTTAATAACTCCCGCTGTCAGCCTTTCTCAGCTGCCCCTGCTGCCACCTGCAGGCATGGTGGTGAATTGTTTATCGGTTTTGCAGGTCTGGAGTATCCGCGGGGTGCAGCAGCAGGACCGAAGCCAGCGCCAGCACCGATGCAGACGAACGACGATGCGTACGATGCCTTCATGAAGGAGATGGAGGGCTACTTGTGAGGCAGCTGCAGCAGCAGCAGCGGCAGTGACGATAACGTGTACATAGAGGACTAGACGCGAGAGTGGCAAGCGCTCGCTGACGACGATAGCTCAGTCTCGTGCGGATAAACACAGCCGCGGTATCACCTGCTGTGTAGTATCGATGGTGCGGCGTAGCACAGTGCCCGCTGTTGCCTGTGTAGTGTCGATGGTGCGGCGTAGCACAGTGCCCGCTGTTGCCCATATCGAGACGATGGTGCGGCGTAGCACAGTGCAATGTATCACCAACTACACCGACAACTACATGGCGTTAAGACGACTCGAAATATCCATCTCCAGTTCGTCTAGAAAGATGATAGCAGCGTGTCCTTGGATTCGTGTCAATGACAAGAGTGACTGTGGTGACAACTTGTCATTGAATAGATTTTAATGGCCACAGCTAGCATGGGCCACAACTACCATGGTTGTATCTTTAGGGCAAGAGCTAGCAGGTTGGGGCAGTGACCTTGGTATGATATGAAGGGCAGGAGCTAGCAGGTTGGGACTGTTACCTTGGTAAGGTATCATGAAGGACATGAGCTAGCAGGTTGGGGCTGTGACCGTGATAAGATATGAAGGGCAGGAGCTAGCAGGTTGGGACTGTGACCTTGGTAAGGTATGAAGGGCAGGAGCTAGCAGGTTGGGGCTGTGACCTTGGTAAGGTATCATGAAGGACATGAGCTAGCAGGTTGGGGCTGTGACCGTGATAAGATATGAAGGACAGTAGCTAGCAGGTTGGGACTGTGACCTTGGTAAGATATGAAG
>NW_014578055.1:20368-21939 GCF_000485595.1 Priapulus caudatus | reverse complement strand
GTAAGATATGAAGGGCAGGAGCTAGCAGGTTGGGACTGTCACCTTGGGTGTACTCTCTCTCTCTCTCTCTCTCTCACATACTGGAGAGCTAGAGCCGGTTTCTGTGGAACAATCACGGGGTTGAGTTACTAGATGATCTTGTAGGTGCAGAAGAAAATTTGTGAGATTTGAAAAACCTCACTCCCAACATTCACATGTAGATGACGATTAACAGATAATTAACACAGATATAAATAATGTGCTGCTCAGTTATTTAATAGCACATAATGTGTGAATATAATTTAGCATGTGTGCGTGCGCGCGCGCGTGTGCATGTGTGTTGTAGTGAACTGTGGGCAATGTACTCTGGACGTTTATTGAATTTCAACTCAATAAAAGAATTGTGTGAAGTCACATCAACTAAGCATGGTTTCTCTGCTGTTTATTTGGTTGCTTAGTAACCATTATTATAGTGCTAACTAATGGTGTTTCTGTCACAGGAGAGAGGTATGGTGGGTAGGACAACTAGAGAGTAAACGTACATGCATCCATGGCTGAACACCGTAATGGCAACACTCACGCATAATGCCCATAGCAACCGACATGACTAACATAACGTAATGACATAGAAAACACGATATACCAAAAAAAAACGACGACGTACATAGCACCATGAAACTTATACGATTTTGGAAGCTAAACGTTTAATTAGCAATAGAATTATAATAATTCTAGCAACATGTCGTGGTTGGCTGGTTCAAAACTAGAATGTTTTTGACGTGCAAATATATATTCAGTCAAACCTGTATTGGTCCACTTTAGTGTTTACTTTCAGAGGCAGTTATTCAGTAAAACCATTCTGTAGAACCGAGTGTCTATAGGATAAAAACATGGTACTAAATGACACTTTTTGTTGGGGAGGGGGTTCTTTATAGCGTGTAAACTTGAGTACACAGGTTTGTCTATATACATATATATTAGTGAAGTAACATCGATGTGTGCGGTGCATATCAAAGGAAAGTGTAGTTGCTGATTATTAAGCCGCTGTCCGTTTGTATGACAATTTTTCGCGTCCCTGGTGTACCGTGTGTAAGTGTGGGATTGCATGTGGCGTACGTGCGTGTGAGTGTGTGCGTGCGCAGACGTGTGAGTGTGTGCGTGCGCAGACGTGTGCGTGCGCGCGTGTGTGCGTTGGTTTTTCATTTTCTATAGCCCCACTGTCGACATATTCAAGTGATGTTTCTCCTATAATCTCACCATTTACGATAAAGAATAGTGCAAGGGAAGAGAACCGTTATATGGTTGATCGGAGATCCAATTTTTAAATTCTAATGTTGCCTATTTGAGTAATATATTAATAGGCATATAACACGGCAACATCAATGGCTTACAGGGTCTTTTATCCGACGCTGTGATGGAATGACTTCGTTAATGTACATTTACGTACATTTACGCATTCAGTAGAACTAAGAAAAATTCCCTGGAAAAATATTAATCGGTTTTACCGAACACAATAGGCGCGTTCACACGTAGCAAGAAATCCGGTATTTAGCGTTCACACGAGGCAAAATGCTCGGTCCAAGAATTACGGT
>NW_014578055.1:9588-20343 GCF_000485595.1 Priapulus caudatus | reverse complement strand
TGAAACGCTCCAAGTGCCTGTGTATAAGACGAGTGTACGAGTACACTCACGTGTATATAGTTATCATATCATCCATATACACCGCTTCCTGCTACAGTTACAATCATTTTTCCACATCTACCATGCAGATAAGGCCGTGTTTTGCGAAAAGCCGCTGGCGGGCAGCCTGGCGGGCATAGACGAACTGTACGAGCTAGCCAAGCGACGCGGTCTTCATCTCTTCTGCGCCTTCCAGCGAAGATTCGACCCTTCCTTCGTCGACGTAAAGAAGGCGGTGGGCGAGGGCAGAGTCGGTACAGTTCACGTCGTCAAAAGCTGCAGTCGGGACAACCCGCTCCCCCCAATCGACTTTCTACGGACTTCGGGTAAAAAAACAAGCAGTTAAAATATATGACAATTGACACGATAGACTGTGCGACTGTAAAAGTGAATACGTCACTGTAAATAGTAAAAGTAAAAAAATTATGTTCACTTTTTCTCAAAATGTAAGTGATTCTGTTGACTTTTTATGGTTAAATTGCTGCATTATCCTTCATATTTTGCTATTCCGTTCGATATGAACAAACACTCGTGCCTTATACATAGTCCATAGATAGTATTTAATGTCGTGGTCAATATATCAAATCGTCCAGGTTTTTTTGGATGGTTTTTTTGGTTGAGAAACAATCTTATCAGGTAAGAATTTGAGGATACATTTAGTCCCGGTTAAAATAAGTGACGATAACCATTTATACAATTCCGTTACGCTTACTGCTTCGATACGAAAACGGTGGAGATTTTGTTAGTCAGATAGTAACACACACACACACACACACACACACACACACACACACACACACACACACACACACACACACATAACGACTCTCGCAACAAACAACAGGCGGCATATTCCACGACTGCGCCGTACACGACATCGACATCGTCTGCTGGATGCTCGGAGAGTGGCCGGAGTCGGTCGTCGCCGTCGCCCACACGCACCTGGCGAGCATCGCCGAGCTTGACGACAGCGACACCGTCGCCATTACGATGAAGTTCCCTAGCGGCGTGATCGCCGTCATAGACTTGTCCCGCCACGGCGTGTACGGCTACGACCAGCGAGTCGAGGTGCGGCGGGCGACAGTCTATGGATTGGGTCGCGTGATTCGGTTTCGAATGTAAAATGTGAATGTGAAACGTGAATGTAAAATGTAAAACGTGAAATGTAAATGTGAAATGTCACAACATCAACTTTTTCTCGCAGACGGGACCTACATACACTGCGCGCGTGAAGCTCGTAACTTTACCGTGCTTCTGTCAACAATGTGTGAGAAAAAACTTAATATCAAGACTAATATTAAGACGGGCCCTTGTACGTTATAATATAAAGACTAGTGTTAGGACTAATTGTGTTTATGACAACGAGCGCCTCCTGTCCCCCATCTCCCGTCAGGTGTTCGGTACGGACGGCATGATGGTGGCCGACAACCAACGTCCGACGTCCTGTTCTATATCAGACCGCCAGGGGACGCTGAGCGCACCTTTCCAGTACACGTTCCTTCAGCGATACGAGACTGCCTACAAAGTGGAGTTGGAGCATTTCTTGAGAGTGCTGGCAGGTTCGTATCTTTCCGCACCGCCCTTTCGCAAGTAACGCTGAAGGGGTCGTTGTCGTATCAGATACTACATATATGTACCCGAAGTACATATATGTATACACAAAGTGTACCAGACTTGTACTACAGAAGTGTACCCTAACCCTAACCCTAACCCTAACCCTACCTCATATAAAAATATAAACATAATACTAAACAATCTAAAACTACCTCGGGTACATATATGTAGTACCTGATACGACAACGACCCTTCGTGCCCCAGTAACCCTTCTTCCAACCACCATCTCCCTCACCGCTTCTCCTCACCACCCTCTCCCTCTAACGTTTCTCATCACCTCCCTCTCCCTGCCACCTTATACCCCTGCACATCAATCCCCTTCTTTCCATTGCACCTCCTTTACCACCCTTTTTCCCCACCACTCTCCCCTTCTACCATCTCTACGCCCTTCTCCCAACCACTCTCCCCTTCTACCATCTCTACGCCCTTCTCCCAACCACTCTCCCCTTCTACCATCTCTACGCCCTTCTCCCCACCACTCTCCCCTTCTACCATCTCTACGCCCTTCTCCCCACCACTCTCCCCTTCTACCATCTCTACGCCCTTCTCCCCACAACACCCTCCTTCCACCTCATCCACCAGATCCTCTCCCTCATATCCTCTTCGCATTACCCTTTCCCTCCCCCGCTCACCACCACCTTCTCCCTACCACCCTCTCCCTCCACCCTTTCATCCACCCTCTCTCCCCACCCCCCTTTCGTGCTACCACCTGCACCCTCTCTCCCCGCGGGCGCCTCTGCCTACGGGTACGGGGTAGAGCTTACCGCATCCGGCGCGTGTCGTTGCAGGGCAGGAAACGATGACGGTGACGTCGGAGACGACCCGCATGGTGTGTCGCGTCGCCACGGCCTGTGAGACGTCCAGCCGACAGCAGAGACTCGTCAAGCTGAGCGAGTTCAGCTCCTAGCTCACCCCGCCGCTGCTGCTGCAGGAGGAGCAGCAACAGTAGCAGCAGCAGCAGTAGCAGCAGTAGCAGTAGTAGCAGCAGCAGCAGTAGTAGCAGTAGCAGTAGCAGCAGCAACAGGAGCAGCAGCAGCAGTAGCAGTAGCAGCAGCAACAAGAGCAGCAGCAGCAGTAGCAGTAGCAGCAGCAACAGGAGCAGCAGCAGGAGCAGCAGGAACAGCAGTAGCAGCAATAGCAGCAGCAGCAGCAGCAGCAGCAGCAGCAGCAGCACGCAGCGCAGCAGCAGCAGCAGCAGCAGCAGCAGCAGAAGCAGTAGCAGTAGCAGCAGCAGCAGCAAAGCTACAGGTCGCCATAGTCAGCAGCAGCAGAGCCGCAACAGCAGCAGCAGCAAAGCTACAGGTCGCCATAGTCAGTAGGAGCAGAGCCACAGGTTGCTGTGGTCCGTGGATCGAGGATAATCCGTAGATCTAGATTACTAGTTCATTCATATCGGTACCAGAAGCAAGCAACAGCTGTCCATAGTCTTTAGGTCGAGATGGAGAGATGTCGAACGTCCACGAATCAAGATGGCCACGTCCTGGCGGCAACAGGAGCAAACAACCGATGACCACAGTCTGTAGAACAAGACGGTTAGTTCTCAGCGACACCAGGAGCAAGCAACCGATGGCTTGTCCAGCCAACGTTATTATAGAGTCCAGCCACACGCGGCTATTTTCAACGGTCAAGGAGAACGCATGTACTTCACCCTGGTGGTCGAAATAAGAAAACGCTCGCAAATAGGTTGTTATAGACGCACATCGCTTAGAAACTGTGATGGAGTGATAGAGATCGGATAACGACAGCTATATAACCACCCTTCGTCAGTAATGCACAAATTAAACACGCTGTACGAACGAATCTGTGTGGAAGCACTACGATTATTATTGCTATTAAAGGGAAATTAGAAGCAACTGTAAATGCATCTTTGCTTTTCCATAAAAATGAAGTCGTTGAGTATCAATGTAGATCAATGTATCAATCGATGTACGGGGGTAGCGGTAAGAATACTACTTAATAAACAAAGTCCATGTTCTAATTAATATACACCCATATATATATATATCGAGTAGAAATGAATGTCCATGCTTGAGTGTGTGCATGCGTGTTTGTGTGTGTGTGTGTGTGTGTGTGTGTGTGTGTGTGTGTGTGTGTGTGTGTGTGTGTGTGTGTGTGTGTGTGTGTGTGTGTGTGTGTGTGTGTGTGTGTGTGAAGAAAGAGAGAGAGAGGAGAGAGAGAGAGACGAGAGAGAGTGTGCGTGTGTGCGTGTGTGTGCGTGTGTGTGTGCTGTGTGTGCGTGTGTGTGCGTGTGTGTGGCGTGTGTGTGCGTGGGTGTGCGTGTGCGTGTCGTGCGTGTGTGCGTGCGTGTGTGCGTGGTGTGCGTGTGCGTGTGTGCGGTGTGTGCGTGCGTGTGTGCGTGTGTGCGTGCGTGTGTGTGTGTGTGTGTGGTGTGTGTGTGTGTGTGTGTGTGTGTGTGTGTGAGTGTGCGGCATGAATGTGTATGCGCGCCTGTGGTCGTACGTACGCACTCACGTTCACGCGTCGTGCGCGTGCAACAATCAATATGTGCGTGCGCCTGTGTGCGCTCACGCCGCCTGTGTTCAAAGCGGATGCAGCAGCGGGAGGTGACACCCAGCAACAGGACCCCCCTCCCGGCGTCCGGTTGGCCACATCCAATCCTTAATCTCCCTCTCCCATCGCCTAATCCCCCCCCAGTCACACCCCACGCCCGCGCGCTAGATCGTGGTAACCATGGCGTAGGTTGAGCATCTGAGATCTTAGCACACGGGCAGACGGACGCACGCACCTAACCAGAGATAACCTCTCACCGCAGTAGGTAGTCAGTAGTAGTCACTCGCTATATAGTCACTGGATCCGGTTCTCATCGCTGTTATGTCACACGAGCAGGTTGTTTACGTGATTCATCGCTATCCCGCCCCTCCCTCCCATCCCTGTCACGTCAGGCGCAGCGACCCCGTGATGCGCTCACTCTCCGGTAACCAGCAGTAGCATGTACACGGGAGTCTCTCTCGTGGTGAATCACAGCCTATGCGTGACGAGCGTGAGTACGTGGTCCGGTCAATGTTGGTGAGGGCGCACTGCTTTCTCCAGGGTTCTCTCTGCTCTCCTCTCTCTCTCTCTCTCTCGTTCTCTAGTCGAACGCTGGGTCTCTGCTGTTGGCTGCTTGTTTACGTTTGCCGTGCGTCGTCATCAAGAGAAGGTATGTCGTAGTTTAGTGTAGCGTAGAAAAGCTGGTAAAGACGAAGGCACGTTTCCCGCCATTGGTTGTCAAAAACTGCGCGTAAGAATTTTTTCTTCTTCTTCTTGATCTGAGAAATAGTGAGTTTTTTTTGGCCGCGAAGTTAGTTGTCAGTATTTCAGAGATGAATAGCTTCGCCTCGCGCTTAAATGTAAAAAACTGCGCTTAGAGGATTGAATCACGGTACATACCGTTAGTTTGTTTTCCAGCATTGTGCGTTGCAAATAGGAAATGGGTTTCTGACTACTATTTCCTATTTTTAAAATGAAAATAGGAAATGGGTTTCTGATCCGTTCCCAATTTTTAAAGTCTAAATAGGAAATGGGAAATGGGTTTCTGATCCGTTTCCTATTTAAAGTACTAAATAGGAAATGGGAAAAGGAAAAGGAAGGGTTGTACGTGCGTGTGCGCCGTGTGTACGGTGTGTCCCGACCGCGTGTGTACGTGCGTGTACCCGCGTGTACGTGCGTGTAGCGTGCGTGTACTGCGTGTACGTGCGTGTAGCGACCGCGTGCACGTGCGTGACGCCGCGTGTACGTGCGTGTATCTGCGTGTACCAGCGTGCGTGCGTGTACGTGCGTGTAGCGTGCGTGTACCCGGTGCACACGCACGCACACGCAGATACACACACGTGCACGCGGGTACACGCAGATGCACGCACGTACACGCGGGTACACGCACGTGCCGCACGTGCACGCGGGTACACGCACGTAGGAACGCAGTACACGCAGCGTACACGGCGGGTACACGGAGATACACGCACGTACGCGCACGGTGCACGCACGTACACGCACGTCGTACACGCACGTACACGCAGGTACACGTACGCACACGCAGATACGCTTTTCCCATTTCCTATTTAGACTTTTAAAATAGGAAACGGATCAGAAACCCATTTCCTATTTTCTATTTTTATTTTAAAAATACGAAATAGGTCAGAAATCCATTTCCTATTTGCAACGTCGAATGGGAAAACAAACTAACGGTATGTACCGTGATTGTTTTTCCTTCTCTTCTTTAATTCCCTCCTTTTCTTGGAATAGTTATAGTTCCTGGCATCACGCGTTAATTGTCAGTATATGTATAAGAGCTGAAGAGTATATAGACCTCGTCTTATATATGTTAAAAACTGTACCATCGTTGTTTTTCTTTCTTTCTCTAATCTGACGTTGGAATAGTGAGCGAGTTCCTGGCCACAATTTGTCAGTATTTAATATTTATAAGTGCAGTAATTTCTTGATGAATCAAAAGATCAACGCATTACCAACCGTTGGCTATAAGCTCCAAGAAACTGTTCAAACGTCGAACAATCGCGGTCGTAAATCAAAAGAATATAGCGTTTCAAAAACCTCTCACCACACCGTGTGTATGTGTGTGTGTGTGCGTGCCTGTGTGTGTGTGTGTGTGTGTGTGTGTGTGTGTGTGTGTGTGTTCGTGTGTGCGTGGGTGCCTGCGTGCGCGCCTGCGTGCGTGCGTGTGTATGTGTGTGTGTATTGACACGTTATAGTCTCGCAGCCTGGACGGGCAGGCGGGCCAGCTAGTTCCTGGCTTGATATGGAAGCACAGGAAACCGTCTTTCGCGACAACTTCCGTCAGCGCTACACAGCGTTGACCCGTGCTCCACCACCACCAGCACCACTCCCTCTTCCCATCACAGCTTACATCTACGACTGACCCGTACTGACATTATTATACCCCTATATAAAGGACCACATATTTAAGGTTCTATATAAACGTTCTACATAAATGGATTTAGATAAATGACCCTATATATAAGGTTCTATATAAATGACTCTACACATGAATGGTTCTATATTATATTATACGGCCCTGTGTTAAAGGGTCTATATTAACATTCTACGTAAATGGCTGTACATAAATCTTCCTATATATAAATGGTTATATATAAATGGCCCTATATAAATAGGTTCTATATAAATGGTCGACGTAAATGATACTATATAAATGATTTCTCCGCGCGGGCATATGTGTAGCACTAGGGTAGATAATGACAATTAATTAGTCATTATCTACCCCTGTAACACCTTCGGTGTTGCTGTGACTCTTCGCTGCATTTGTGCGTCTACACGATGCATGGTTGGCGCACAATCACTCAATTATCTACTATAGTTTCTGGATCAATTCCTGCCGCGTGAAAGAAGAAGAAGGATGAGGAAACGCATTGTTCTAATAAGTTGTCAGTTAGTTTGGCTGTGGTTAGTTAGTTATAGTTAGTTAGTTAGTTAGATATAGTTAGTTGTGGTTTGTTAGTTGTCACATTCGTCCCATGCACCCCAGCCAATTCTCGTACCTCCATCTAACCGAAGGAGAGCAGAGCATGCGTGAGACTGTGGATAGTATACTTATAGAGCATGTGGGAGATGGGGAAGAGAAAGAGAGAAAGAAAGAGAGAAAGAGAGAGAGAGAGAGAGAGAGAGAGAGAGAGCGTGTGTGTGTGTGTGTGTGTGTGTGTGTGTGTGTGTGTGTGTGTGTGTGTGGTGTGTGTGTGTGTGTGTGTGTGTGTTGTGTGTGGTGTGTGTGTGTGTGGTGTGTGAACGTCGCGCGTGTTCGTGTGAGTGTGAAAGAGCGAGAGAGAGTGTGTGTGTGTGCGGCCTGTGGCGCTGTGCGCGCGCGCTCTTGTGTGTGCGTGCGTGCGTGCGAGCGTGTGTTCATGTATGCGTGTGCGCGCGCGCTCTTGTGCGTGCATGCGTGCGTGCGTGCGTGTGTTTATGTATGCATGTGCTCGTGCGTGCGTGCGTGCGCGTGTGCTAACCTAGACTCCTCATGCGTAGCGCTGAGCCCACCAACGCGCGATCACGACCCACGGTCTGTTGAGAGTTATACTAGGCATACTAGACATACTCGGCATATACTATACGCATACTAGGACTAGATCTAATATGCAATAAACTACTTAGTTATTACTCCCATCAGAGTTATTAATCCACTCGCGATCTCACGCTGGTTCTGTTTTACCCACATTTTCACGCCAGATTCGAAGTGTAAGAAACAGAGTACGTCATGGAAGCAACGACTGCGTCATAGGTATCCTAGCAACCTAACACGCATCGTCGAGACTATCTTGTTATTACAACATCTCGAGAGAACAACATCGCAGTTGTGCGAGAACAACATTCTAGCTGTTCATGAACAACAAGCAGCTGTGTGCATGGAACAACATCGCAGTTGTGCGTGAACAACACAGCTGTTCGGAACAGCATCCTATATCTGTTCATGAACAACAAGCAGCTGTGCGGAACAACATCACAGCTGTGTGTGAATAACATTTTAGCTGTGTGTGAACAACATTTTAGCTGTGTGTGAACAACATTGCAGTTGTGCGTGAACAAGATCATATCTTTGTGTGAACAACGTTACAGCTTTGCGGAAGAACATCCCCGCTGTGCGTGAACGACACCGCAGCTGTTTCTAAACAACATTCTAACTGTGCGCGTATAGGTTTCCGTGACGATGGGTGGCGGAATCGTGACGTCATCGTGCGTGATGCTCAGCATCTTCATCCTCGTCCTCATCCCGCTGTCGTGCCGGTGTGACGCGATGGCTGCGCAGTGGCCGTGGACGTATCTATTCCCGGTGAGTTGTTTACGAGATGCTGGGATGAGTCACTCGCTGATTTATTATTGTCGCACATGCACTTAATTACTAATACACACTACAACTACTACAACTATATGCAGCTTGTGACCACTGTGTACTCTTGGCGGTAGGTATATCTCTGTGTTTAAGTGAATAAGCGAATAAATAGATAAATGTATAATATATGTTATATATATAATAAATTGAATAAATAAGTTTATGTGTGTGTGTGTGTATGCGTGCGTGCGTGCGTGCGTGCGTGCGTGCGTGCGTGCGAGCGTGCACGTGTGTGTGAGTCATCGCTCGACTCTTTCTAGGCGCTCCTCTACTGCACCTCCTAAATCTAGATCATGATGTCGTGACGCAATATAGTCAGTTGTGTGTTATTAAGTGTAATTATACGTAGTCATGCAGTCACGCTATCTCCCCATGATAAACAACCTAGCAGAACTTGTTATATTCAGTTCATGCGTATCTATGCTTGTCTGACATGTATTATAGTGAGCCGTTCGGTAAATATTCAGTTTTAAGTAGCTCCGAATCATCGAAGGAAGCGTGTTATTGATGTTAGTCTCGCATATATATATATATATATATATATATATATATATATATATTACACCATAAGTTATCAGGAAAACATAAACTATATGCGTTTACCATAGGCCTATGTAATGAGCTTGCCATAGGAGTACTATATGAGCTTACTATATGAGCTATCATCATTATTATCATATGTTTCCATGTGTTATTTTACAACACATGAACTATGTATTGTTATATGTGAGTTTCCTACACGAGTTTCTTGATGCGCTATACGTGCCGCACGCTTGTTGTCTGAGCAGGACGATGACAACTCGACAGAGAGCTCGCCCGTGGCCGACAGCGAGATGGAATCGATGGTGTCTGTTGGCAACGACCATTCTTACGTCAATTACAACGACATCTACCATCCCTGGAGCGACTGGTCGACGTGCACGCATAGGTGTCGCCAGCATCGCATCCGTCACTGCAGCAGCAGGACCGACTGCGGCAGAAATCGGTTGAAAGAGGTACGATGTGTGATTTGTCGAATTGGTCGTCTGGATCACAATGCGTCGTTATCGTATAATTTCGTCCACGTTATTATGTCCGTCCACGTGACTGCGTTTTTGCAGTCATGATGTCAGAGGTACTATATGTTGTGTATTTACATACGTATATACACATTGTGTTACGTGGTTTAATGCGGCTGGCCATGTTGCAACGCGTGAGCTGACGTCATTGTCAACCCTGTGACGCGTCAGTTGACGTCACTGCAAATCCTGTGACGCATCAGTTTGCGTCACTGCAAACGTGACACATCAGACGGCGTCAAGCCTCACGTTGTGACGTCACTATACCCATGCCGTGACGCCTCCACTGACGTCACTGACCTCTCTGTGCAGGTGAGGAGTTGCTTCACGGGTCACTGCGCGTCCCACTCCAACGACTCGCGGGGCGGCGCGGGGCCGCAGCGCGTGAGAGCCGCCGACACGTCCGACCATCACTACTCCGACTGGTCCGAGTGGTCGCCCTGCACGCGCACCTGCGTGCAGCGGCGATTCAAGGAGTGCGTGCGTCCCAGGTGAGGTGTGGCGGTCAGGTGAGGTGTGGTGAGAGCGATTGAGGGGGCCGTGTGAGAGGTCAGGTGTGGCGGTTAGGTGAGCCTTGTGTTTTCCCGTGACAGCCAGTGCGACGGTGACATCATCAGCGAGCAGAGAGAGTGCGCGCCCTCTAACAGCGCCTGCGAGCGGATGACGTCATCGAGTGTCAACAGGGTCATCAAACCTGTCACTGTCACCGTGGCGCCGGAGCTGCCAGGTATACTCGTAGCATTGCTGGGTTGCCATCGTATAATGTTCCACACACTATATATATATACTAGCATGGAGGAAATATCGAATCAGAAGATTGGGCTCAACTAATCAGCCTATATATACATATACATATACATATATATAGATATATGTATATTTATACATACATATAGATATACATATACATAAATATATATATATACATATACATATACATATATATAGATATATGTATATTTATACATACATATAGATATACATATACATAAATATATATATATACATATACATATACATATATATAGATATATGTATATTTATACATACATATAGATATACATATACATAAATATATATATATACATATACATATACATATATATAGATATATGTATATTTATACATACATATAGATATACATATACATAAATATATATATATACATATACATATACATATATATAGATA
>NW_014578055.1:450-9578 GCF_000485595.1 Priapulus caudatus | reverse complement strand
GTTTCTGTTCTACGGGAATGTCTGTAATGCAGCAGCAGCAGCATCAGTAGCAGCAGCAGCAGCAGCAGCAGCAGTAGCAGCAGCAGCAGCCGCAGCAGCAGCAGCAGCAGCAGCAGTAGCAGTAGTAGCAGCAGCAGTAGTAGCAGCAGCAGAAGCAGCACTAGCAGTTAGAGCTATTGTAGTAGTAGTTTATAACAGGCGCGCTCACTCGCTGGCGGTGCAGTGAGACCATGGACACGGCGGCGGCTGCTGCTGCTGCTGCTGCTGCTGGCTGCGGGCCGACACACCCGCGGCACGACAACACGGACAAACTACGCAAACTGACGCGCAACTTCTCCGCACTGCGACACAGCTGCCTGCGTGCGGGACTGCCGCCGGAGCACATCGCAGCCCTGTGCTCGTCCGCCCCGACACCCCCACGGAGCGGCCCCACCCCCACGGGCGCTGGCCCCACCCTGACGGAAGCCGGCCCCACCCTCACGGACGCCGGCCCCACCCTCACGGGCGACGGCCCCACCCCCACGGACGCCGGCCCCACCTTCACGGGATTCTACAACAACAACAACGACGACGACTACGGTAAGGCGTGCGAGCCTGCGCGGGGACGTCGGCATGCCGCTAGAGGGCTCTGGTTGCTGCTGCTCGTGCCCGTGCTGTGCGCGACGACGCTGTGCTACTACTGCGACGACCAGTTCAGTCGGCTGGAGAGCCACGTCGACAATCTGCTCTTCTACTCGCAATGTCTGCTCGACAACAGCGCCCTCTTGCAGGAGATCACGCGTCCCATCGCCGACTGTCGCATCTGCGACGGAGTGACGGACGTCGCCGTCGTCGGCAACGTGACGCGCGACGAGTTTCTGCGCAGCTACGCGTACAGCGGACGTCCGGTCGTCGTGCGGGGCGCTGCCGTCGGCTGGTCGGCCGTGCACACGTTCAACTATACGTTCTTCCGGCGACTGTACACGCAGACACCAGGGGCGCTGCGCAGCGTCGCCGAGGAGTGTCAGTTCCTGCCGTTTAACGTCGACGTCGGCACCCT
The DNA here is from genome assembly GCF_000485595.1 of Priapulus caudatus. Lineage (NCBI taxonomy): Eukaryota > Metazoa > Priapulida > Priapulimorpha > Priapulimorphida > Priapulidae > Priapulus > Priapulus caudatus. The sequence continues at coordinate 8,539 of NW_014578055.1, read as the reverse complement.
GGCCGACGTGTTCGAGAAGTTTGACGACGAGTCGCAGTATCCGCAGGAGGGATGGTACTTCGGATGGTACGTGGAGTTTTATCGTATATACATACACATATATATTTTTATATGTAATATTTTGCATCTTACAGAGAGCGATGAGCCGCTGGAGTGTGGGCTGATGAGAAACAGTACAGGGGTGAACACGAGGATCTATGGTGGGAGGCAGTCCGTTGCTGGCCGCTGGCCCTGGCAGGTAAATTATTAATTCGTTAATTAGTTAATCAATAATTAATTAAAACTTCATAATTAAATTTAAAAGATAAATTATAAAATAATTAATTGTTAATTGCTCTACGATTGACGCAATCACGAATGCATAAAATATGCACTTAATCATTCTATTAATCATTAATAGTCAATAATAACTTTAATTAAAAAACCAACCCATCAAATCCAATCGTCTTATTCAAGCGTTAAGCCAACCGGAGGTGCTTTCAATAAAAAAGCCATCGATCACTTTCTTTTTCGGACCGCAGGTGGCGCTGCTTAACCGCTGGAAGGAGCACTACTGCGGCGGCGTGCTCATTGCTCCGTCGTACGTTCTCACGGCGGCCCACTGCGTCAAGAAGCGCATGTTCGCCGTGCTGGGCGAGCACGACCTGTACGAGCGCGAGGGCAACGAACGCTACCACCGCGTCGCCGCCGCCGTCTCGCACCCGCGCTACGACGAAGAAATCGTTGACAATGACGTCGCTCTCCTCCGGCTCGCCTCGCCCGCGCGCCGCTCGCCACCCGTCTGCCTGCCCGCGCGCCGCCTCACTCTGCCCACGGGGACGCCCTGCGTCGTGCTCGGCTGGGGGAAGGAGCACGAGCGGCGGCCCGAAGCGGCGAGCGTCCTCCACGAGGCAGAGGTGCTGTATTATCACTTCTGTGTATCACTAAGTATCACTCTTAGTACGCTCACACAAAGTAGTACAAAGTAGACAAGTAGTACAAACTAGAACAAAGTGCAAAAATAGTACAAAGTAGACAAGTAGTTACAAAGTAGTACAAAGTACAAAAGTATTACAAAGTACAAAAGTAGTACAAAGTAGACAAGTAATACGCTCTTGGTATTACATATGAACGGCTCGTATTACAGTGCAACACATCTTTATTCTGCTCTCTTCTCGACGGTTGTAGCGCGATACGTAATCACGTGATAATATTATACCACGTTAATATTAACATGTTAATATTAAGAATCACATTGTTACAGGTGCCTCTGGTAGCGCGGCGCGACTGCGAGAAGGAGTACCGCCGCTACCACGTCAGCGCGAACATGCTCTGCGCAGGCTACAAGGACGGACACGCCGACTCATGCTCGGGAGACTCCGGCGGGCCGCTGCTGTGTGCCGCCGAGGGGCGCTGGCGAGTGTACGGCATCACGAGCTTCGGACGCGGCTGCGGACTCGACGGGAGATTCGGCGTCTACGCGAAGGTGTCGAATTTCGTTGAGTGGATCCAGCTGGCGATGCAAGCGGACGGGGACGGCGACGGCAGCGGCCGGGTGAGCGCGCGCGGGATCAGAAAGTTCCTCTCGTCACTGACCGACTTCTTCGCGTTCTAGTAGTTTCGTCGAGGAGCCGAAGGCGCGGGATCGGCGTCGTGCGACGTCGCTCCTGAAGGTCACCGATAGGTCACTGAAAAATCAGTGAAATGTTAGTGAAGGGTTAATAAAACGTTACTGAAAGGTCAGTGAAATGATAATGAGAGTTAATAAAAGGTCACTGAAAGGTCACCGAAGGTCGTCGGCTAGATGTTGGGCTGGGCGTGACGTTCGCTGACATTTTTCCTGAACGATCGCGCGTTAGAGTAATGTTTATTGGCGTTGTTCCTGTATGTTAATTACTGGCGATTTTGTACTCTCTGTATAATCTGTCTGTAAATTGTCGTACATCTTACGTGTGAAGCCATGAATCTATATATAGGGAGCACGCGCACATTATTCGCTTACAAATATATATTTCTTTAAGTGAGAGGTGTCACAAAAATGCATTAAATAACATTTCAGTCACATCATGAAAATGAAGCGCCGCGGGGAGCATTGTAGCGCACTGTGGGGTTATAATTGAAAAATTAAGTTAAGATGAAAATTTTAACCATGGAATATTGTAGTTTTGTTTTACATGTAGAAACGTTATAATAGAATTGATATACACCAAAGCTAAATGTTTATGATGTTGTCATACATGTGCGTTATGAATTCGTTGTACTAGAACATTTGTATATAAATATTATTTGAGAGAAAAACTCATAATTTTTCTCATGTTTGGTTCATTCCCGTCTATTATTGACTCTTTAATCATGAAATCCGCAATAGGCGTAGGCGTTTTGCACCCTACAACATAGGCACTCTCCTATTTATAAACACAGGTTTATCGATAAGAATTTATTACAGAAATCTATGTGGGGATACCTCCTAACCATATTAAATGCATATTCATAACAAAATACAACTCCTCTGGAGAGATATTGCGCATGGGCTAACACACTATCGTGGCCAGATTCTGTACTGACTGGTATATGCAGCGCGCACCTTACATGCAAGATCTTCCTACTATTTCTTAAGAGAGATCTACTGATAGAATTTTATCATATAAATCTATGATAGAATAGCTCCTCTTCATATTAAATTCATAATCTTGGCAAAATAATATTCCTTTTGGGAGATATTGCGCATGCTCGCACCGTTTCAGGCGTGCAATATGAACTGAATAAAAACTGCATAATATAGCTTGCTGAGGGAGCGAGGGGTGGGAGACTGAGGAAAGGGGGCCGGGAAGATAGCTGAGAGGGGTAGAAGAAGAAAGGAGTCCAAGCGATGGGCAAGGAAGGCAATTGGGAAAGACGGGAGGGGCGAAGTAGGCGTTTTGTACTTTTCAGGCTAGGGCGCTCTCCTATTTATAAACACAGGTCCGGCGATACGAATTTATTACAGAAATCTATGTGGGGATACCCTCTAACCATATTAAATGCATATTCATAACAAAATATAACTTTTCTGGAGAGATATTGCGCATGGGCTAACACACTATCGTGGCCAGATTTTGTACTGACTGGTATATGCAGCACGCGGTGGGATAATCCCTCTTCATTTTAAATTTATAATTTTGGCAAAATATTTTTCTTCTTGGGAGATATTGCGCATGCGCGAGCACCGTTTCAGACGTGTGTGTGTGTGCGCGCGAGTGTGCGAGCATGAATGTGTATGCGCGCCTGTGGTCGTACGCACGCACTCACGTTCACGCGTCGTGCGCGTGCATCAATCAATATGTGCGTGCGCTTGTGTGCGCTCACGACGCCTGTGTTCAAAGCGGATGCAGCAGCGGGAGGCTGAGACACAGCAACAGGACCCCCACCCTCCCCGGCCGTCCGGTTGGACCCATCCAATCCTTAATCTCCCTCTCCCCATCCCTAATCCCCCCAGTCACACCCCACCCGCCCCCGCGCTAGATCCGTGGTAACCATGGCGTAGGTTGAGCATCTGAGATCTTAGCACACGGGCAGACGGACGCACGCACTGAACCCAGAGATAACCTCTCACCGCAGTAGTAGTCAGTAGTAGTCACTCGCTATAGTCACTGGATCCGGTTCTCATCCTGTTATGTCACACGAGCAGGTTGTTTACGTGATTCATCGCTATCCCCCCCCCCTCCTCCTCCCCATCCCTGTCACGTCAGCGCAGCGACCCCCCGTGATGCGCTCACTCTCCGGTAACCAGCAGTAGATGTACACGGGGAGTCTCTCGCTGGTGAATCACAGCCATTATGCGTGACGACGTGGTACCGGTCTATGTTGGTGAGGGCGCACTGCTTTCTCCAGGGTTCTCTCTCTCTCTCTCTCTCTCTCGTTCTCAGTCGAACGCTGGGGTCTTCTGCTGTTGGCTGCTTGTTTACGTTTTGCCGTGCGTCGTCATCAAGAGAAGGTATGTCGTAGTTTAGTGTAGCGTAAGAAAGCTGGTAAAGACGAAGGCACGTTTCGCCCTATGGTTGTCAAAAACTGCGCGTAAGAATTTTTTCTTCTTTCTCTGATCTGAGAAATAGTGAGTTTTTTTGGCCGCAAGTTAGTTGTCAGTATTTCAGAGATGAATAGCTTGCCTCGCCTTAAATGTAAAAAAACTGCGCTTAAGAGGATTGAATCACGGTACATACCGTTAGTTTGTTTTCCCATTTGACGTTGCAAATAGGAAATGGGTTTCTGAACTATTTCCTATTTTTTTAATGAAAATAGGAAATGGGTTTCTGATCCGTTTCCTATTTTTAAACTCTAAATTAAAGTACGTAATATAGCTTGCTGCGGGAGAGAGGGGTGGGAGACCAACGAAAGGTGGCAGTGAAGACAGCCGAGGGGCGGTGGAAAAAGAAGGAGGCTGAGCGTGCGACAAAGGAGAAAAGAGGACGGGCGGGTGGGGATGAAGTATTAGTTTTTCACCCTATTGGCTAGGGCGCTCTCCTAATTATAAACACAGTTCTACTGATAAGAATTTATTACAGAAACCTATGCTGAGATACCCCCTGACCATATTAAATGCATTTTCAGCACAAAATATAACTCCTTTCGAAAGACATTCCGCATGCGCTAAAACAGTAACGTAGCCAGATTTTGTACTGACTGGTATATGCAGCCGAGACCTTACATGCAATGTCTGCTTCCTATTTCATAAGTGAGGTCTAATGATTGAATATTGTCATAGAAATCTATGCTGGGATAATCCCTCTTCATTTTAAATTCATAATTTAAAAAAAATATTCTTCTTCTTGGGAGATATTGCGCATGCGCGAGCACCGTTTCAGACGTGAGAAGTACGGCCTAAATAAAAGTACGTAATATAGCTTGCTGCGGGAGAAAGGAGTGGGAGACTGAGGGAAGGTGGCAGGGACTGAGGGACGACAGCCGGGGGGCGGTGGAAGAAGAAATAGGCTGAGCGTGCGACAAGTGAGACAAGGGGACGGGCGGACGGGGATGAAATATTAGTTTTGCACCCTATTGGCTAGGGCGCTCTTCTAATTATAAACACAGGTCTACTGATAAGAATTTATTACAGAAACGTATGCTGAGATACCCCCTTACCATATTTAATCACATGCGCGAGCACCGTTTCAGACGTGAAGTACGGCCTAAATAAAAGTACGTAATATAGCTTGCTGCGGGAGAGAGGTGTTGGAGACTCAGAAAAGGTGGCAGGGACTGAGGGACGACAGCCGAGGGGGCGGTGGAAGAAGAAGTAGGCTGAGCGTGTGACAAGGGAGAAAAGAGGACGGGCGGGGGGGGGATAAAGTATTAGTTTTGCACCCTATTGACTAGAGCGCTCTCCTAATTATAAACACAGGTCTACTGATAATAATTTAATACTGAAACCTATGCTGAGATACCCCCTGACCATATTAAATGCATTTTCAGCACAAAATATAACTCCTCTCGTGAGATATTCCGCATGCGCTAAAACAGTAACGTAGCCAGATTTTGTACTGACTGGTATATGCAGCCGGGACTTTACATGCCATGTCTGCTTCCTATTTCATAAGTTAGGTCTAATGCTGCAATATTGTTGTAGAAATCTATGCTGGGATAACCCCTCTTCATTCATAATGTTGGCAAAATATTCTTTTTCTCGGGAAATATTGCGCATGCGCGAGCACGTGAGAAGTACGGCCTAAATAAAAGTACGTAATATAGCTTGCTGCGGGGGAGAAGAGTGGGAGACTGAGGGAAGGTGGCAGAGAAGACAGCCGAGGTGCGGTGGAAGAAGAAGTAGGCTGAGCGTGCGACAAGTGAGACAAGGGGACGGGTAGACATGTTTTTATAATTAGGAGAGTGCCCCAGCATGTAGGATACAAAACACCTACTTTATGCTCTCTCGTCCTTCCCCTTGCCTCCCCTGTCCCTCGCTCAGCCTCCTTCTTCTTCTACCGCCCCCAGCTATCTTCCCTGTCACCTTCCCTCAGTCTCCCACCCCTCTCGCTCGCAGTAATCTACATTACGTACTTTTATTTAGGTCGTACTGCACGTCTGAAACGGTGCTCGCGCATGCGCAATATCTCACAAGAAGAATATTATTTTGCCAAAATTATGAATTTAAAATGAGGAGGGGTTATCTAAGCATAGATTTCTATGATAATATTCTATCAGCAGACATCATTTAAGAAATTGGATATGTATATATTTATATATTATGATATTATGTGCATATCGATCGCCGTCGGCCGTACGAAAAAGATGGCGCTCTGCAATTCGCAAACACGCAGGCGGTCGCCGAAGGTTACCATGTTTTCCTATAGTCGGATAGCCCGAAAATGGTTTGAATGTATAATTTCGCGTCATGCCGCTATAAAGTACAGCACGCACATGACGGACTTCATTTCACTTGCGAGCGTGACCCCGCATGACCCCGTCTCGCCTACCACCATATTGAAACAAAACGCTCTCGTGCGAGAGCTGCAAGTATAACGTGTGATACGCATTCGCCTGAGTTTATTATACGTTTATATTTGGGCATGGATTGTATGAATAGACAGCTAAAAAAAAACTATGCGCAGTATGTGGGGTTCGTTTGATGTTACGCGTGGATGGTATTGGCACGGATTTAATCAAGAGATGACAATTAACATGTGTCTCGTATAACGTGCGTCGGCAGTGGGATACGGACAAACACGTCGTTGGAAATTGTCGTGGCTCAAACCAAGAGACAGTGAGAACGTGTGGACTCGTAGTGATCGTATGAGTTTCTCTCTCACCATGGATAGATTTGAGATGGATTCATTCAAGGTATAACTAAGGTTAACTAGTGAACATTAACTTCATAACTATTACATAATTATTATTCGTTGATAGATTGTGAGCAAGTGCTGGACGTAAGATATTCAGATTGCAGATTGCAGATATATGGATATTGCACCTACCAGATCATATAGATAGGGTTAACATTGATTTTCTATTTGGATTATACTGATACATTTCGTATGGATTAAATCAAGGTATATAAAATCTTTTGGCTAATTAGTGAACGAGACATCAACTTAGTTAATCGATTGTGGTCAAGTGACGCGAGATGTACGGATTGCAGATGTAGATACGGATATTATCAAGAGCATATAAAGAAGCCTTCTTTATATGCTCTTGATATTATTGATTTTCTATTTGGATTCGATGAGTAGATTTGATATAAATTGTATGCCTGCAGGTTTTCTGTAGGGGAGGGGGGCAGGGGACGGGGTTTCTTCTCCCTCTACCCTCCTGGCTTTCTAGTCGTTCCCCTCCCCCTCCTTCCTCGCCTTTCACCTTCCCTATTCGACGCACCACGTACGCATAAGCTCGCTATAGGTCCGCTATTTTAGAAGTAGTAAACAAGAAAAAGTGCAGACGCCAACCAGTTTACAGGGATCTCCGTTGTTAGTGGTGTTGTTGTTGTTGTTGTTGTTGTTGTTGTTGTTGTTGTTGTTGTTGTTGTTGCTGCTGTTGTTGTTGTTGTTATCTCTTGCAGAATTATATAAGCAAATCCATCTCTATTATATTTCTTGCTTCCGTAACTTATCCAAAAAGTATCGGAAAGAGAGTGTATATATATTGTTGACCGCCTGCTTTTGGTTCCCGTCGGATTTCTATGAACGGATCTATAATTTAATAACACTTCCAAGGTCGTTCGAGTGCACTCGCCCTCCGTATATATGTATAATGTTGTATAACGTTGTATGACTTGTATAATAATTATGTATAACGTTGTTAACAATATAATATGCTGATTTTTCCTCACGGACGTTACATAATACGGACGATGTGCTGTCGCGGAGTCAGTATACGGTCATTTGATTAAACCGTGAATATATGCAAACACGTATGTGTGTGTTATATAGCTGTGATTGTGAAGTGCGGGTGAGAATTTAACGCTGACGTTGATATTTTATTGTTGCCCTTTACGGAGAAATTTTCTTGTAGAGATCTGTGTAATTTTGCGATGTGATTTTCGCTGTTAAAAATTTCGCTCTCTCTCCCGCTCTCCCCTTCGCCTCTCTCTCTCTCTCTCTCTCTCTCTCTCTCTCTCTCTCTCTCTCTCTCTCTCTCTCTC
>NW_014578055.1:0-326 GCF_000485595.1 Priapulus caudatus | reverse complement strand
TTTTCACGTTATTTTCTAAGGCCGCGTGAAGAAATGGTAACAGAAGAAATACAGAGATGGTCCACGGAAGAACCGATCCCTCCACAAATCACCGACAGATAAGTAGCGCTATATTTCAGAGTATATTGCTTGACCTGCAAAGGTCAGAATTTATATTCTGTTATTACATTCTATTAGATATTATAAAATGTTTGCTCTCTCTCCCGCTCCCCCCTCCGCTTTTTCTCCCTCGCTCTTTCGTTTCAATATTTAAAATATGTGACTAGCCCTATTTGCAGCTATGAGTCGCAGATGTATATACCCTCATATTTAATAACGATTCACTA
>NW_014578054.1:112991-114294 GCF_000485595.1 Priapulus caudatus | reverse complement strand
ACCTTGGGCTACCACCCTAGTTGTAGGGTGGGGGCAGGCATGCAGAATTTTAGTTAAAGTTTCGCATCCGTAATATTATATTATAAATATGTTTAATTATAGCCCGTGTAATTTAATTGGACGGATCATATATTTGTTAGGGTTGCGCGGTATTGTACACTATGTGCTGATTACGGACCCTTGAATTGATGGGTGGATAATGTTTGCAAACAAAAATGAGTGTGTATAGCATTCCCAAATGTGTCGGATTGAAATATTTCCACTCTCATTAGTAGTTTCGGCTAAATTATGCAGTACTCATGCTACACAGTTAATTTTTAAGTCAAATAGTGGTTCCCTGACATTTCTTAAATTATTAAATAGCATACTCATGGTCTGTAGCTGCATCTACCACAAAACGTGATAGGTACGAGCATTCAAACTTCTTATCAGTATCCATCGGCATTTTCTAAATATTTCTATCCGTGTACTTTGAATGTTGAACATCAGCGGATGGTCTGTAACGTAAATTGAACTTTTAAAATGCCTACTAAAATCTAGAAAGCCTGCTACTTGTACTATTCGAGTAGTATTCGAGAAGTATGCTCTTTTAACAACCTAATCCTGATAGCATCACATTATGTAAACTCAAAGGTAAAGTTATTCTGATGGAAGCAGCTGTGAGGATTGAGTCTCTTATGCGCGCGTTCGTTCGTGCGTGCGTGCGTGTGCGTGCGTGCGGCGTGCGTGCGTGCGTGTGTTTTCTGTTTACACTAATTAAAAAAATGTGGACGACGAAAAAAAGTGTAGATGGCTATAATTATCGGTCTATACCTACCTGGGCACCTAGATCTGCATGTATGTCTCAAACTCACTGTGATTTTTCGCCTGTGACTGTGTTCTAATGTAAGCATTGCTGTTGTTGTTGTTTATTGTAGGTGGAGGTGCTTCATTGTTGTTGTTGTTGTTGTTGTTTATTGTAGGTGGAGGTGCTTCATTGTTGTTGTTGTTGTTGTTGTTATTTATTGTAGGTGGAGGTGCTTCATTGTTGTTGTTGTTGTTGTTGTTGTTGTTTATTGTAGGTGGAGGTGCTTCATTGTTGTTGTTGTTGTTTATTGTAGGTTGAGGTGGTTCATTGTTGTTGTTGTTGTTGTTGTTGTTTATTGTAGGTTGAGGTGGTTCATTGTTGTTGTTGTTTATTGTAGGTGGAGGTGCTTCATTGTTGTTGTTGTTGTTTATTGTAGGTGGAGGTGGTTCATTGTTGTTGTTGTTGTTGTTGTTGTTTATTGTAGGTTGAGGTGGTTCATTGTTGTTGTTGTTTATT
>NW_014578054.1:105512-110426 GCF_000485595.1 Priapulus caudatus | reverse complement strand
TCTCTCTTTCGTCTCGTCCTTCTCTCTTCGTCTACTTCTCGGTCTCTCTCCTCTCTGCTCCCTCTCTCTCTCTCCTTCTCGTCTCGCTCTCTCTCCGATGCTTCTCCTCCATCTCTCTCTCTGTCTCCTTCTTTCTCGTTGCTGGCGCATCAGTCTCATCTGTGCACCTGTCTCTCTCTCTCCTGCTCTCTTCCATCTCTCTCTACTCACTCTCGATCTCTATCTATCTATCTCTCTATCCTATCTATCTCTTCTCTCTTCGTCGGTCTCGTATCTCGCTCTCTCTTCTCTCTCCTCTCCTGCTCTCTCTTCTCTCTCTCGTCTCTCTCTCTCCCGCGTGCCTCTCTACTCCTCGCTCTCTTCTCACGGCCCTCTCGCTCTCGGTCATCTCCCGATCTCTCTCTCTCTAACTTCGCCTCTCTCTCTCTCTCACTCCGTCCCAGCTCTTTCTCCTCCCACACCCGCCCCGCCTCCTCTCCTCTCCTCTCTCCGCGAGCGCCGCTCCGCAGGGCGTCATCGGTTCTGCCCGGCTCAGACGGTCTTTCTTGCCCGCTCTCGTCTCGTCCTCACTCTCGCCTCTCTCTTTCACTCCCGTCTCTAGTCTATTCTCTCTCTCGCTTCACTTCACATCTCTTCTCTATCTATCTCTCTCTATCCTATCTCTCTTCTCTCCAATCTCTCGTCGATCCTCTCTCCGCGCAGCTCCGTCGCTCGTTCTCTCTCTCTCTCTCTCAGGGAGAGAGAGAGAGAAATCTGCCGGATCAACGCTGTGGCCGTCAGAGAGTGTTGTCTGTGTCTCTTGCAGGTAAATTACCACGCGTGCCTCTATAGTGAGTGCATGCGTAGGAGACCGCTATAAGCATCGTGGAAATTCCCCCTCTAATTAAATTTTTGGAAGTCGTATAGGTGACGCTATACTGCCACTAGCACACTGCGGCGTTATACATAGTAGCGAGTTGTACGGCCAGAATCAATGAATTTCTCATTATAGACTGCGCTTGACATATAGATACGATGTATGTATAGACGCATTGCGTTGTATAGGCTAGTATACTATAGGTTACGTCGCCACAGACACACATAAGACACATAAGACACGCATAAGACACATGTAAGACACATAAGACACGCACAAGACACACATAAGACACACATATATAATAAATACTGAGCAGATACACTGTTAGATACACTGCTGCGATTGCAAATCTAGTTCAGTGCAGCCTTGGTCCCCCTGTCTCTCTACTCGACCAGGAGTAACGGCGTTACATCGGCTGTGCGTGTTGTTGGTTGTTGCTATTCGTGAATTGGCACATGGCTGCCTACGGCTCCCAGGGACGTGCGTGCGCTTTGCGACATGTAGGCCTACGTACGTCCATCAGGCCTGCAGCCGTATCAGGAACACGAGGCCTAGAACTTGTATAGCGGTGATTATGAAGAGCAGTCGAGTTGTATACCATTCAATTTTCTCCTCGTACATGTTGTAGACCGTGATCCGTTTGTTGCTATGCTTATCGACTGGGGCGTTTCATACGCTCGCGGATCCTGGGTTATACTAATTGCCGGGTATTGTATGTGATTGGCACTTTTCCAACGCGTCTGCAGCTTCTTCTGCTTCTTTTGACACGCCCAAGGTTCGCCGGCTCACTGCCCCTAGCTGTAGCGGATTCTGTGAAGCTCACTGCGCACTCACACTGTTTCGTATCGGTTGCCATGGTGAGGATGTTTGTTGGTGCTCGGTATGATGTGGCGACGAGTGCAAAATTAATGTTCGAATTTCGGTTTCTCTGTACGCGTGACGTGCTTTTAAAGTTTTCGCGCGATAAGCTGAGTTTACACTATTCATTTTTGTCAGCAAATTCGTACCGATTTCAGTTTGGCATTCCTAACTAATCGCTGAAAATTCGATTGTGTTGGAGTCAAGGAGTCGGAGTCAAGTCGCCCGAGTTGGAAACAATAAGAACGTGTTGCGGACTCGGACGATTTGCTGACAAAAATCATAGTGTGCAAATCCTGTAAGACCAGCTTTAGATGTGATTTGAAAGTTTTCAACCGATATGGAAATTCTAGGCAGAAACCTGTTTATCATATGCGTGCTGTGTAGTGACCAAATCGGAGGAAATCAGTAAAGATTTGATTATACCAATAGCAGTGTTACTATTATCTAGCCTTAGATTTTACTAGATTCAGCTGTGCGACTGGATTTAGTAGCGGCAACTGCCCAGCCTCATAGCACTTTAGGAGTCTCTCTTTATTACATTACGGGCACATACTCTGCACTACCCCCCAGTCTCTTAAAGGCTGAGTGGTAACCGCTAATTCACTGACCCTTCATAAGAAGGGGGTACTGCAGTAGAGGCCAAGCTCCTGATCATTGCGAATGTGAGAATGAGAGATTGTGGGATGCGCAGATGTCGCCCTATAGTCCTCTTCTTCATAGCTACCCAAGCAATGTATACTACGTATAGAAAAGTACTGACGCAGTGTCATCAGTTGTCGGCAGAGAGCTCCCCGATCCACTAGAAATGTAATACTAATTATATATATTATTATATTATAATATATATATATTGTGATATTTATATATTAGTATATATATATATATATATATTCATATATTCATATAGATACAAACGTATATTCTGATATTAATTTGCGTGGGGGATAACATCCATCGTGGGAACTTTAAAAACAAAAGAAGGGACAAAACGACGAACGATATTTCGATTGGGATGTGTAGTTGGAACCGAATTGTGAACCTATCCATTGTGGGTACAGATGTTAAACTAGAAAGAGGGCACTCACGGAGAGTGCATACCTCCGCCAGTATGCTACATGTATGTGGTATAACAGCTGGTCTGCTGCCTGAGTGTCCTGCTGACGGACGCCCTCAAGGCGAGCTGTGCTTGACTACGGACGCCTAAAGGCGAAGCTTGCCTGCTGACGACGCCCACTAAGGCGTGTGCTGCTGAATCGACAGTCGGCGAACACTAGTGTGCTACAACACACGCCACAGAACACAACACGATACACACACACGGAGACCGATTACATTACCTCTCTGGCGAGGTAATACACCCAGATTATCTTCCGATCAGTCTGTCGTGTTGTTCAGTTGCAGTAAAACATTGAACACAGCAGGCGTGCCAAATCGCACCGTAACCAATTCTTCCGCTTGTCAACCCGCTATCTGCTGCTCTGCTCTGCTGCTGCTCGCATGCTTACTACTTACTGCTGCTGCTGCTGACTGTTGCTGCTGCTACTGCTGCTACTGCTGCTACTACTACTAATACTACTACTACTATCTACTTACTTACATGCTACTACTACTACTACCTACTACTACTGTACATACTACTGTGTACTACTTACTTACTACTACTGCTGACTTACTGCTGCTGACTAATGCTGCTGCTGCCTGCTGCTGCTGCTGCTGCTACTGCTGTGTGCTGCTGCCTGCTGTGCTACTACTACTGACTCTACTACTACTACTACTACTACTACTACTACTACTCACTCTACTACGTATCTTACTCATGCCTGCTACTGCTGCACTGCTAGTACTGCTGCTACTGCTGTTGCTGCTGCTGCTGCCTGCTGCTGCTGGCTACTACTATACTGCTGCTACTTGCTTGTTGCTAGCTCTCTACTGTGCTGACTGCTTGCTTGCTTGCTCTGCCGCTCTATTACTACTGCCTGACTATGCGAGATGTTGACTGACACTTGCTGAATTACTGTGTTGCTGCTGCTGCTATGCTGCTGCTGCTGCCTGATGCTGTGCTGCTACTAGCTGATACTACTTGCTGCTGCTGCTGTTGCTGGCTGCTTAACTGCTGCTATACTGTTTGCTGTGCTGCCTACTGCCCGTGCTTCCCTTTTATGTGTGAGTGCTAAATGATGACTCCGGGTAGCAGGCGGTATCACTTGTAGAACTTCCAAATTCCATCCTGCAAAGAATCGCGTCACGAGTACGAGTAGATCAAAATGGAGCTCTCCGTGTGAATTTGGTGAGATGGTCGTCGCATTCATACAACAGCTTTCATCGGGTTCGAGTCTTGTTTCTGTTCTGAAGCTGATTGCTAACGCGAGCTTGAGTTTTGTCGCGCTCACAACAGATACGTGCATCCTTACGTTTTTCACAGTCACAGGGTATCAAGCTGTCGAGGAATGATCTCGGTGAATAAGGTCCAGTGTTGCTTGGTCCCGCTGCAGATTGGTCCGGGTCTTCGAGTCACACCGAACCTGGCTCGATAGCACCTAAACGTACTATACCGCAAACCGCTCGCATTGTCTTCTGATTGTCTTTACGATCACACATCGTGTTAAACGCGGTGTGGCAATATGATTTAGTATATTTAAGCGTGAGCTGTTACTCTGTATATATTAATAATTTATTATTACATGGTATCATTATGATCACCGTATATGATAGTATAATACTATATATATATATGTATTATATGATCCAGCCATATGAACGTGCCATACTATATTATATATATATATATCGTCGGTACTGTTCGTGAATACATGATGAAGGACAGTACCGCTATTCTATAACACCGTCACGGCATCGCCCGGCGAATTTCACGCCGACTCTATATACTGCTTGCCGTGTCGTCGGCCGCAAATTAAAATCTACAGTTCCCTTGTCGTTCTATACTGCCGCGGTAACACAGCAGTAGAAGACTGTTGGCTGCTAGCAGAATTTCAAGCATTCGAGTTCTACAGTTGAACAGTCGCTGGTTAGAACTGCAAAGGAACGTATAGATGGCGTGAAAGGGCGACGGAAGAGAGGGCGGAAGGGCAACGACAAAGCGGACGAGAAAGACGTAAAAGATTGGAAGAGCGAGAGAGAGGGGCGGACGAGAGAGAGGAGGCGGACGAGAGAGAGGAGGCGGACGAGAGAGAGGA
>NW_014578054.1:89984-102665 GCF_000485595.1 Priapulus caudatus | reverse complement strand
AAGAGGAGGGTTAAACATGGATTCCTGAACTGCCTCAATGACATCACAGTGTTGTCATATTCATCACACATCCAGAATCTAGAAACACAATATGCCCTGATAGCCGAACGCCTACAGCACAGGATTACGGCTCAAAGGTCCTTGGATGCAGAATGCAGAAGGTTGCTGATATGAGGTGTACGCAACTGCGTATCTGCATATCTGCGCCTAACAAAGGTGTCACTACGCACGACTTAAATGTTACGTTTATAACCGTAGCAACAGACCTCAGATGAGCCCAGCCGCTCTGCGGCTCTTGTCCTCCTGAAAGTAGGGGGGGGGATGATTGTACACGCCATCCCCCCACGTCAATAAGTGGGGGATGCATCCCCCACGCTATCTACGTCCCTGAATTATCCACTGGAATCCACCAGTAATCCACTGTAATCAAATTCCACTGTTGATTTAGATTTACATGCTGGCTATTTCACGTGACGTTTAACTTTCTGGGCAAGCCCTATTTTCCATAACTGAACTAGGGAACATTCCGGAACTAAAAGGGGGGGATACGTCTGGTAATGGCAATGACCCCTGCAGCCCTGCTAATAAACTTACAGAGAAACTATATATTCCCGCTTTATTACACGCACAGCGTGAATCTCTCTGCGAGTGTGCGCGTCGTTCATTGGTCAACGCGAGCCTACGTCATCAGGTCGAGGCGGTAAGCTTATCGTGATTGGGTTCGTACTGTTATTGGATCGGTTTCTATCTCTCTCGTGTGCGTGTGCATCAGAGAGCTAGAAATTGAATGCATCCCGTGAATGCTTTAGTTGTTGTTCGGCATAAAGACATTAGCATTCTACAGTTGCGTGCGACAAAAATCACGTTAATGTCTTGTGTCAGTTACTTTCGTGAAAGGTGCGAAAAATGTCACCATTGACCAAAAAATGTCCCGCTGTGTATCGTTGTTAATAAATTCACATCGGTGGAAACGCTTTAATTGATGGTAGCCAATCTTTAAGCCCGGCGCACACGTGAGTTATTTTACTTAAGTAAAATGACGCATGAGTCATTTTACTCACGTGTGCGGCGGATTTTCGTTGAGTAATTTGACGCATGCGTCATTTTATTCACGTGTGCGGCGGATTTTCGTTGAGTAATTTGACGCATGCGTATTGTACTTGAGTAAATTAAAGCTCACTGGCGCCGCGAGCTTACTAATAAACGACTAAAAGCAACGTAACCCGTAATACAATGTGCTAGTTTACGCAGTCTGTTTTATATATATACTTCGAACCTGACTGGCCAACTTGTGTACATCGAAGGCATACAGCCCGACGCATCGGTTAAGGCAGTCACGGCAGTAGCAGCAGAGCAGCAGCAGCAGCAGCTACCAGACATAGCTAGTAGTGTATGTAGCTATAGTAGTATATAGAGCAGCAGTCGCAGCGCGAGCAGCAGCGCGGCCCAGCAGCAGCCAGGCGACAGTAGTAGTAGGTAGTTATAGTAGTATAGTAGCAGCCGCAGCCGAGCCAGCAGCAGCGCGCAGCAAGCAGCGCGAAGCTAGAGCTAGTTATTAGTAGTAGTGCAGTAGCAGCAGCATCAGCCGGGCGGCGAGCGGCGGCAGCAGCGCGAGCGCACATAGTGAGTAGTAGTAGTAGCTATGTAGCAGACAGCAGCGCAGCACGCGCCGCGCAGCAGCAGCCACAGCAGCGACAGTAGTAGTAGTATTAGTAGTAGTAGTAGCAGCAGCAGCAGCACAGCCAGCAGCACAGCAGCAGCGCGGCAGAGCAGCCAGCGACAGTATAGTATTTAGTAGTATAGGTCGTAGTGCAGCAGCAGCGCAGCAGCGCACGCAGCAGCGCGCAGCAGCAGCAGCAGCAGCGACAGTAGTTATAGTAGTATATAGTAGTAGCAACGTGTGAGTATGTGGTGTGCTCTGCGCTGTGTGCGTGTCGTGTACTTTGCGTGTGGTGTTGCGTTGTGGTGTGGTGTGCGGTTGGTGTGCGGGTGGTGCGGCGTGTGTGGCGTGTGTGTGCGTATGTGGTTAGGAGCGTGCGTGGTATTGCGTGTTGTATGTATGTGTGTGTGTGTCGTGCGCGTGCTGCGCGGCATAGCGTAGTGTGGTGTGCGTGGACTTGATGTCCGCGTAATGAGCGGCCGTGCTTACCGTCATTTAATCGTCAGAATAATGTTTGATTTATATATATATATATATATATATATAATATACTATAGTATATATATTCCTTATTACAAATATCCGCTGCTTACTCGCCACTATGAGGCCGATGGTCACAGCCACTTGCACCATAATATGACATCTCATTTATTCTTGTCGGAATCGTAATTACAGACTGAGACTCGTATGAACAGAGACGCTCGGCCATATAACGTGTGTGTGTGGCTCGTGCTACTCATCGTTTTACTGGTCGCTGCGTTATGACATCATATGTACATATTACTAGGAGTTAATAAAGATAAATTTGTCTTTATTAACTCCTGATATTACCTAGGCGCATTGCTACGATTTATTATGACTGTGTGAGTGTGCAATGAGGACGCTACTAATAAAGGATGAGCACGTTATGTTATGTTTGTCATGCGCGTATGCGTTATGGTCAATGATGGACTGAAACTCGTGTGTTGCTTGCCGGTTTATTTCAAATAACTTAATAGAAGGTTTTTCGTATTTCCTATACGGTGTATGTCTCGGGAAGATATTTTCATCTTCACATATTTTCCTCCCTGAATTAATTGTATACGTGACCTGTCTCTCGAGACGCATTTTATGATCTATAGAGGGCGACTCTCACGGAAAACTGCGGATTTTTTTTACTATTTTCCTCCCACGTGTGAAATGTTTTGCTATATGTATAATTAAATGTACAAATTCCTATAAATATTTGCATAATTTAACTAGAACTAGTACCGCATGGTTCGCACAGTCCTTGAAAAGTCCTTGAATTTGAGGGGAGTCCTTGAAAAGTCCTTGAATTTGAGGGGAGTCCTTGAAAAGTACTTGAATTTAGTAAATGTTGATTTTGTGCTTGAAAAGTCCTTGAATTTCATGAAAATGTCCTTGAATTTCATGAAAATGTCTTTGAATTTTTAGAAAGAATCATTGCCTGTAATAAAAAGAAATTTTGTACCATCAATAATGTGTAAACCTCAATAAAAATTGCGTTAAATGAGCTTAAAAAGCTATAGACACGATAGACAGTTAAGTGATGATCACAAATTACAGTAAGTCACTAAAATCAGTCAGTAAATCAAGGTATGTTGTAGAAGTGACAGTGTTTAGAAGGGTTTATTAATGTGATCCAGGTAAGTTTTAGAGGTGACATGCAGTGATTAAGAATGTGGTTATTAAATTAATCCAGTTATGTTTTGTTCCATGTATGAATTCCGATAAAATGTCTGATAAAATGTCCTTGAATTTCCGATAAAATGTCCTTGAATTTCCGATAAAATGTCCTTGAATTTCCGATAAAATGTCCTTGAAAAGTCCTTAAAAAGTCCTTGAAAAAAATTTCAGTTCTGTATGAACCATGTACCGAAATTGGAGCCAACCCCCTACTTACCGCAACTCTGACAATACAGGGGATCCATACTGACAAATATTCGCAGAAATAGTAGCGATGGAATTACCCGCGTACATGATTTCATAACGCCAATGGATAATTAATTGCGATAATAAACGCAAGTGTCTGATACTGGACTAGGTGCAACGCACTGGTCTCACACTCGTGTCACTGGCTCGCCTATTAATGATTTTGCGAGACGCTATATGCAGTCAGTGAGCATTCATTGTGTGTTAAAGTTACAGCCTACTAAAGGTTAAGTGATATCTCGAGAGGTTTGCATCCACGCCCACTCATCAATCCATTTCATCACAGCTGCTATCGATTGCCGCCATAAGTAAATTCTAGGATAATCAATATTCGCGGGCGTAGACACGTACGAATCAATCGATTATTGATGAGCAGAGCTTCAGTCTGTGTGCAGTTGTCGATATCCGTATTGGATCGTGTGTATTCGGGCTGTTTCATATCACGTGCACGTGTTTAACGTTTGGTTTCACGTGCACGTGTCTAACGTTTCGTATCACGTGCACGTGTTTAACGTTTCGTATCACGTGCACGTGTCTAACGTTTCGTATCACGTGCACGTGTTTAACGTATCGTATCACGTGCACGTGTCCAACGTTTCATATCACGTGCACGTGTTTAACGTTTCGCACGTGCACGTGATACGAAACGTTAAACACGTGCACGTGATATGAAACGTTGGACACGTGCACGTGATACGAAACGTTGGACACGTGCACGTGATACGAAACGTTAAACACGTGCACGTGATATCCAACGTTTCGTATCACGTGCACGTGTCTAACGTTTGGTTTCACGTGCACGTGTCTAACGTTTCATATCACGTGCACGTGTTTAACGTTTCGTATCACGTGCACGTGTCTAACGTTTCGTATCACGTGCACGTGTCCAACGTTTCGTATCACGTGCACGTGTCTAACGTTTGGTTTCACGTGCACGTGTCTAACGTTTCATATCACGTGCACGTGTTTAACGTTTCGTATCACGTGCACGTGTCTAACGTTTGGTTTCACGTGCACGTGTTTAACGTTTGGTTTCACTTGCACGTGTCTAACGTTTCGTATCACGTGCACGTGTCTAACGTTTCGTATGACGTGCACGTGTTTAACGTGCCGTATCACATGCACGTGTCTAGCGTTTCGTATCACGTGCACGTGTTTAACGTTTGGTTTCACATGCACGTGTTTAACGTTTGGATTCACGTGCACGTGTTTAACGTTTCTTATCACGTGCACGTGTCTAACGTTTGGTTTCACGTGCACGTGTCTAACGTTTGATATCACGTGCACGTTTGAACTGTTCCTAATGTAAACATATATTACGGGTAAATTTATATCGTGGCCTAGATTTTTTTATCTTGATGTTGAACTGCGTGTGCACGTGCGTGGGTGCGTGCGTGTACGTGAATATGCTTGCGTGTGTCTGCACATATGCGTGTCCACAGCGTGTACACTACTGCAAGATAAACACTTAGAAATTCACCTGGCACTGAGAGCCAGAGGCACCGCCATAATATCATAGATAACTCAAAAATTATAATGCACTCAGGTTTCACGTCAGAAACTTTGCTTACGTATTGAAATTATAAAGTTAAAAATTAAAATTATAAAATTATAATAATTATAAAATTAAAAGTATTAAATTATAATTATAAATAAGCGTTGCTGGTTTATTAGTCAATCCGATCACGCCTCGTGCTTGTTAACCTTGTATAGTAACTTGTTAACCTTGTAGCAAGGCGTCGGTCTTGTGGTAAGCCGGAACTGGAAGACATTCCTTCTGTGACTGCTTTGTGAATATTATATCATGTGTGTGTATTATGGCTTAGGGGCGGTCAGACAAACACCCAATTTACGCTGCGCGCACACTTATATTATTGTTTATATTTGGTATTGTTCTATATATATATATATTTTTATAATGTACTTTATTTCCAAAAATGCATATACATACATGTATAGAATATGCTACACAAGATCAGATAGTATTGTGATGGTAATCACATTACAGATGATACGAACATATTGTTTTAATGCTTATATGAGATGGTTTACATATATGATGGTGTACATTTCCAACACAGGTAAATGTCGTTCACAGGTAAATAATTCTCAAATAGTTATGTACATTGAACATAGCAATTGTTTTCTCTTGTTCAAAGTTCGTGCATAGTTTTATAGATGTATATGCTTATATATGTTCTATGTTACGTCCTTATACTATAAATTGTGAAATAAAATTGCTCATTTGCCATAAAACTTGTAAAATCTGTTGTTTGTTATTGCTATATATTTTTCTACTTCCATGATGTATTTTAGATATGCTTTAACCGCAGCAAATTAAGGATGGTCTTTTCCCGCCTAATTTGCATCTTAGTGTAAGCGTGCAACAGTCGCGAAGCAATGGCGCCGCAGCGTATATGGTTGCGACGTAGGATTTGGACGAATTTACAGGAAACTGCGGCCAATAATGGGAAAGCAGAGTATAGAAACATTAAGAATTGTGCTAGTTAATAGATTCGTATTTAGTTAGCCATTATATTTTATTGAAACGCCCTTCCAATGGCCTGGTACGCCTGTGCATTTATCTGAGTCGTTGATGTTTATGAGGGCAAGAAATTTGTTTGTGGCAAGGATACGATGAAGTATTTTGTGTTGAAAATACCTTAATCGTGTATCTAATACAATAGTGAATACAGCTGAATGAATTATAAAGTGTTGTAGAAAAGTGATAGAAAAAACAGGCGACATTATTAAGGCTACTATCTTGCAGAAATTTGTTTACGCACCTCAACATTTATGACTTCGTTAGTAACAGTTGAAAATTAAATAGTGTAATGCCTAATGCCGTAATGGGTACGTAGAATACCGAAATATACGAAGTACTAGTAATGTACGTACTATTTATACGTGTGGTCAAAGAACTGCTGATTTACTGCCTGCGTGTATCAGCGAATAGTTATTACGGTAAAAAAATTCGTCTTCTCTGAATGTGAAATCAGGTTGCGATTTATCCGACTAAACATTTAAAACCGAATATAAAAAAACAAAAACAAACAAATAAACTTGACCGTATATACGATTTTCGAAACCCGCCATTTTTAGAACTATTAATACTTCACTGATAATGATATTATTGTTCGGTCATTCTTTCTTTTTCCAAGAGTCCGCACTGTTTCTTTCTTGTTTCGATGAAAATGTCCGTCCTCCGCTCGACGACTCTTGCCTGTAGTTCACCGTTTTTCCTCGTCTCAAACGCCTCGCGGCCAGACGTTTTGCGTCGCCTTCTTCGTACTGTAGATGTTCAACAGCGAATTTTCGCACGCGCGCAATCGTTCCTGCCGGTGAGGTTTCGTGGCCTTCAACTCCGTAGATAAGTAGATTGTACTTGCGTCTATGTGTTTGGGCCACAAGCAATGACTGCCGAAGATCGTTAATTTCTCCTTTCACCGTTTGCATTTGTTCTTGAGTTTCGTTTTGCGCCTTTTTCACATTGTCGACGTCCACTTCCAAACTGTCGATCCTTTCCGTTAACTGTGTTACTTTTTGCTTTACTTCTTCGAAACCAACATAGATGTGTTCTTTGAGTTCAGCATTTGTGACCTCGTTGCTCACGTTAGCGGCCGCCATTGTTGTTGAAGTTAAACCGGCCGATTCAGTATCCACGGAAATGTTCTTGTTTCTCTTTTCTTTCGGCTAACGCTTCATTAGGATTGATATCTTTGATATCATTAATGATTAATGATTAATGATTGATAATTCTAATCCNCTATAACATAACGTTATGGAGCATCTATAACATTACGGATGGTTTTGCACATGTTACAATGGGTGGTCCATCACATATAATCACGAGTAAGATAATATAGGATATATTATATAATATAGGATCTTATATTATAGATATATATAGATATATATATATATCCTATATATATATCCATTATTATATCTTATATATAATATTGGATCCTATATTATCTTACTCCTGATATAATGATATCACAGTTTATCTAGCGCATGATATCGATGGTGTAACGCATATTACAATTCATCTAACACATGTTGCAGGTTATCAACTATACATTTTAACATGCGTTCTATTTTCTCAACTAATTAATAACTTGATATTAATTAGTTGAGCACTCAACTTTTGCGTTTACACTGCCGACATTTGTTTAAAAAGTTGAAAAGTTGATCAACTCGTCAAATTTACTACTAAAAGTTGATAGTGCAAACCCAGCTTAACTGTAAGTCTTTCAACAATGCGTGTTTAATGCAGTTTGCATTTAAACTACAACTTACTGCTCAGTAAGACCAGCCTGTTTGTAAAGAAAGTTGGCGACCTTACCAAAAAGCGATTGCTCCCCACATAATATACACATAATATACGTAATAGCACGGAATATCAAAACCAAATATGCACGCACGGGTCACGATTCTCTTTCTCTCTTCCTTTTTCTCCCTCTCATCTCCCCTCATTCCATCTCTCACTCACTCTCCCTCTTTCAACCTCACAGCTCCTTCGCTGGCCCTCTCCTCTCCCTTCTCCCTCCCTATCCCCACTCCCTCCCTCCTCCTAACCTCCTCCTCTCCCTCCCTCCTCCCCTCCTGTCTCTCCCCTCCCTCCCTCCTCCCCTCCCTCCCTCCTCCCTTCCTTCCTCCCTGCCTCTCTCGGCTCCCTCCCTCCTCCCTCCTCCCTCCTCCCTCCCTGTCCCTCTCTCCCTCCTATTATCTCCCCTCCTAGAGATAACTATCTCTAGAACTATAGCCCGTCGCTCTGCCACAGGCCTGTGGGCTATTGGCGAAGGGCTGTAGTTCTAGTTCTAGAGTCACGGTAGACATGCTTCTATGCTGTTCCGTGCTTAACAACGGCTGAACGCTGGCATGCTCATCAAAGGCTAATGACGGGCATTCAACAGCAGGGCCGCTGCAATCGGTAACCGGTTGTTGACATGATTCGCTCCGCGGGTGAAGACTATTTTTAATCATGTCTGTCGCGTATGATTTAGTATTGGTCGATGATCATGGGGCACTAGAATCCCTACGCATACATTGCCCTGCTACTCGGCTATGTATTCAGAGGCAAGCTAATCCATATTACCTAGCTTTCTATTGGGAGATGTCATGTCTAAGCATGGCATCTGTCTTACGATAACTAGCTATAAGTCGTCAGGCATCATAAGATTGGAGACTCGACGAGAGAGATGATTGCATAATTTCAAGAGTAGATAATAACACATGTGTTATTATCTACTCTTGATAATCTGTTACTCTGTTTTGGAGGACGTTAACGGGTAGTAGTAAATAATGATGCATAAAGCAAAGAGAAAAAATTACGAGATACTATTGTGGTTAATGTTTGTTCCAATACTTAGAATGTTTCGTGAGGATGTTTCATGAAAATGCATTTTTTTTCAGACAAAAAATCGAAAAAGAATTGTAAAGGTAGATACTGTATTGCATGGTGCTTTATCACACGTTTGAAGGGAACACCAATGTTACATATGTTACCATTGCAGATGCTCTTCACATTTTGAAGTGTACACAGCTCTAACACATGCTAACATTGTTTCAGGTGCTCTATCACATGTTTGTAGCCTACACAGCTTTAACACATGTTAACATTGTTTCAGGGCTTCTGATTTCACGTGTTTGAAGCGTACACAGCTCTAACACATGGCTAACATTGTTTCAGTGCTCCTATCACATGTTTGAAGGCGTACAGCAGCTCTAACGACATGCAAGTATTGTTCAGGTGCTCTATCACATGTTTAATGGCGTTACACGTGCTTAACACATTCAAACATTGTTTCAGGTGCTGCTATCACACTTGTTGAAGTCGTACACAGTCTCTAACACATTCTAACATTGTTTCGTGGTCTGCTATCACATGTCTGAAGCGTACACAGCTCTAACACATGCTACATATTTTTCAGATGCTCTATTCACATGTTTTGAAGTCGTCACAGCTCTAACACATTAAACATTGTTTCGTGCTCTATCACAATGTTTGAAGCGTAGACCAGCTGCTAACGCATTGCTAACATTGTTCCGTACTCGTATCAGCAGTTTGAAGCGTACACAGCCTTCTAACACATGCCTAACATTGTTTCCAGTGCGCTATCCCACTGTTTGAATGCGTACACACAGCTCTAACACATGCTAACATTGTTTCAGGTGCTCTATCACATGTTTGAAGCGTACACAGCTCTAACACATGCTAACATTGTTTCAGGTGCTCTATCACATGTTTGAAGCGTACACAGCCTGAACAATTAACATGTTTTAGTTGCGCTGTCATATTGTTTGAAGCGTACACAGCTCTTAGACCAACTGCTGAACATTGGTTGTCAGGATGTGCTCTATCACATGTTGTAAGCGTACACAGCTCTAACACGCTGCACTGTTCTCAGGTGGCTCTTATCACATGTTGAAGCGGTACACAGCTTCTAACACCATGCTTAACTATGTTCAGGTGCTCTATCACATGTTGAAGGTACACAAGCTCTAACACTGCTTTAACATTGTTTTCAGGTGCTCTATTCACATGTTTGAAGCGTACACACGCTCTAACACGTGCTTAACATTTGTTTCAGGTGCTACTATCACATGTTTGACGTATCACAGCTCAAACCTCTAATATTGTTTCAGTGCTCTATCGACATGTTTGAAGCGTAACACAGCTCTAACACATGCTAACATGCGTTTCAGGTGCTCTATCACATGTTGAAGCGTACACAGCTCTAAACACAGGAGTGCTAATTATTGTTTTCAGGTGCTCCTATCACATGTTGAAGCGTAACACAACTCAAACACATCTAACATTGTTTCAGCGTGCTCTATCACATGTTTGAATCGTACACAGCTCTACACACATGCTAACATTGTTTCAGTGGTGCTCTACACATGTTTGAAGCGTACACAGCCTAACACATGCTAACATTGTTTCAGGGCGCTATACATGTTGAAGAAGTAACACAGCCTAACACGTGTCTAACATTGTTTCAGGTGCTCTATCACACTTGTTTGAAGCGGTACCAGCTCTAACACATGCCTAATATCGTTTCAGGTGCTCTATCACATGTTTGAAGGCGTACACAGTCTAACACATGGCTAACGATTGTTTCAGGGCTCTATTCAGCATGTTTTGAAGCGTACACACGCTCGTAACCACATGCTAATATTGCTTTTCACGGTGCATCTATCACATGTTGAACGTACACGGCTCTAACACATGCTAACCATTGTTTCAGGTGCTCTATCACATGTTTGAAATGCGTACCCAGCTCTAACCACACTGCTAACATTGTTTCAGTGTGCTCTATCACATGTTTGAAGCGGACACAGTCTGCTAACACATGCTAACATTGTATTTCAGGTGCGCTATCACCTGTTTTGAAAGAACGTACACAGCTCAACACATGCTTACGATTGTTTCAGGTGCGCTATCACCATGTTGAAGCGTACCCAGCTCTAACACATGCTACACATGTTTGCAGGTGCTCTTAATCACATGGTTTGAAGGCGTACACAGCTCTACAGCATGCTAACATTGTTTCAGGTGCCTCATCACATGTTTGAAGCGTACACACTCTAACACATCTAACATTGTTTCAGGTGCTCTATCACATGTTTGAAGCGTACACAGCTCTAACACATGCTAACATTGTTTCAGGTGCTCTATCACATGTTTGAAGCGTACACAGCTCTAACACATGCTAACATTGTTTCAGGTGCTCTATCACATGTTTGAAGCGTACGTGGAGATCGGCCTTACCAACATCCGTGCCGTCGACATCATCGCCGGGATATGTTCCTTCGTCGTTGTCGGCCTCGGCGGAACCCTCATCGGAGTCATCTTCGGCATGCTCACGGGTTTCGTGACTCGCTTCACGGACCACGTGCGCGTGATCGAGCGATCTACGTGTTTTTGCCTGATGGGCACATGTCTTACCTGACCGCGGAGATCGTTCCACTGTCTCGGATCATGCGCGTGAGTAATCTGTGTGGGATGGAGGGAGGTGAGGGAGAGGAGGGAGGGATGGGAGGCGGAGGGATGGAGGGAGGGGAGGGATGGCTTCACATGACCACTGTCGCGTGATCGACCGTCGGACGTGTCCTGAGAGGCTACATGTACTTCACGCTGACGCGCGGAGATGTTCCACCTGTCCGGCATCATGGCGTGAGTGTCTGTGTGGGAGGGAGGGAGGATGGGAGGGAAGGAGGGAGGGAGGAGGAGGGAGGAGGGAGGGAGGCTTCACGGGAGAGAGGTGATTCGAGCCGGATCTACGGTGTCTTCGCGCTGAGGTTGAGAAGTGTAGCATGTCTGTACCGCGTGAGGCGGAAGACGGGGAGGGGAGGCGAGGATGTAGGCCACCTGTAGACCGGGGCATCGATGTCGCGTCGAGTGTCGCTGTGGGAGGAGGGGGAGGGGGGAGCGAGAGGAAGGCGGAGACGGCGGTAGCAGCGGAGATGGGGAAGGTGCGAGGCAGAGCGGGGATGGGATGGAGGCTTCACGACGGGCTTGGAGGCAGCGGTGCGCCCGTGACTATGGCTGAGCCGAAGGGGAGAATGTGGGCTATGTCTAGCCTGACCGCCGGGGAACGATGTTCCATCTGTACCGCAACTCATGGCTGAGTGTCTGTGTGGGAGGGAGGGAGGTGAGGGAAGGGAGGGAGGGGGAGGGTGGATGGCTGCTTCACGGACACGTGCAGCGGCGGTTGAATCGAGCCGCCGATTCTAGCGTGGTCCTAGATCGGGCTACATGTGCTTACCTGACCGCGGAGATGTCCAGCCTGTTCCAGGCATCATGGCGTGATGTGTGTGTGGGAGGGCAGGAGGGGGCAGGAGGGGAGTGAGGAGGGAGGGGAGGCCCTCCGGACCACGTGCGCGTGATCGAGCCGATCTACGTGTTCCTGATGGGCTACATGTCTTACCTGACCGCGGAGATGTTCCACCTGTCCGGCATACAATGGCGTAGTACTGTGTGGGAGAGGCGAGGGAGGAGGGAGGGAGGGAGGGAGGAGCGGGAGGCTTACACGGCAACCAGTGCTGCGTGAACCGAGCACGATCTAGACTGTTCCTGAATT
>NW_014578054.1:78651-89308 GCF_000485595.1 Priapulus caudatus | reverse complement strand
CTTCTCTCTCTCTCTCTCTCTCTCTCTCTCTCTCTCTCTCTCTCTCTCTCTCTCTCTCTCTCTCTCTTCTTCTCTCTCTCTCTCTCTCTCTCTCTCTCTCTCTCTCTCACTCTTTCTATACTATTTCTATATATATATATATATCTCGCGGCAGGGCTACGTTCTGTGGTATCACCATGCGGCAGTACGTCGAGGCAAACATATCGCAGAAGTCTCACACGACCGTCAAGTACTGGCTAAAGATGCTCAGCTCGTGCGCGGAGACAATCATCTTCATGTTCCTCGGACTGTCGACAGTCACCGACGACCACCACTGGGACACGGTGTTCGTGTTTGCCACCGTGGGATTCTGCCTCGTCTATCGCTTCATGAGTAAGCCTCGATCCACGCGTACTACTAGAAAGGGGAATAGCGTAGCCTCGCGAGATAGAAAGGGAGGATTGCTCATGTTTTTACCAACCGTTTCCATGTTTTCCCGACCGTTCTGATAGTTACCGGTACTCCGTGCATAACAACAAGTGTATACAGTAAGGTTAACATATCATAGAACGCTCGCAGATCATTCTTTTCAGCATGCGAACCAATCTGCATTTCAATTTATTCGAGAAATAATTCCTTTAAACGGCGCGCTATGCCCATCTGTGCGTTGTGTGTATCGCTATATTTTCTACCTGTGCTGCGCAGTGTAGCGCGTGTTGTGTTCTGCGTGTTTTCTACACGGCTGTGTCGTGATTGATGTTTACATAATTACGTTATCGATCCGTAATTTTGCCGGCCTTTCACAGTCCATGACTCCATGCGATGTTTGTCCATTATTGCCCGCATTACAGCAGTGTCTAAAGTAAGGCTAACATGCCCTTAAAACACTCATACACGGTTATTTTCACACAAAAGTGTACAACGATTGAAATCTGTTTTTGTTTACATCGTGTTGCCACTGTTACAGTCGATGCGATGTTTGTCTATTGTTGCTCGCGCGCGTGGCATTGACAAGGTGTGTTGCGTTATTCCGTTATTACGCGTGTAGCGTCGACGCGGCACTTGCGTGTGTTCTTCAAATGAAGTGTGAAGTCACCACTTCGCTGTATTGTTTATTATTCACTTTTGTTAAATTTCCTGCACTTACTAATATTGAAAGCGATAAATAAAACTGTTCTATCTTACACGGCTTATATCTTCAGGCGTTGCGATTTTCACGTTTGCCGCCAACAAGATCCGACTGAACCGACTGAACTGGGTGGAGCAGTTCATCATGGCGTATGGCGGCATCCGTGGCGGCGTCGCCTTCTGCCTCGTCATCCTGCTCAACGAACACATGATCCCGCGGGCGATGAAGAACATGTTCACGACCGCCACCCTCGCAGTCGTGTTCTCGACGATATTCGTGCAGGTGGGTTGCATTATTCACTCGCCTCGCCCCCTCCCCCCACCTGAGGTTACCGCACGCTGCGATGTTGTTATTCATTGTGATGTTGTTATTCATTGTGATGTTGTTATTCATTGCAATGTTGTTATTCATTGTGATGATGTTGTTATTCATTGTGATGTTGTCATTCATTGCGATGTTGTTATTCATTGTGATGTTGTTATTCATTGCGATGTTGTCATTCATTGCGATGTTGTTATTCATTGTGATGTTGTTATTCATTGCAATGTTGTTATTCATTGCGATGTTGTCATTCATTGCGATGTTGTCATTCATTGCGAAATCATTCATTGCAATGTTGTTATTCATTGTGATGTTGTGATTCATTGCGATGTTGTCATTCATTGCGATGTTGTCATTCATTGCGATGTTGTCATTCATTGTGATGTTGTTATTCATTGCAATGTTGTTATTCATTGTAATGTTGTCATTCATTGCGAAGTCATTCATTGCAATGTTTTTATTCATTGTGATGTTGTGATTCATTGTGATGTTGTCATTCATTGCGATGTTGTCATTCATTGCGATGCTGTCATTCATTGCGATGTTGTTATTCATTGTGATGTTGTCATTCATTGTGATGTTGTCATTCATTGCGATGTTGTTATTCATATGGCCAATGTTGTTATTCATTGCAATGTTGTTATTCATTGGGCAATGTTGTTAATTCAATTGTAATGTTGTCATTCATCTGGCGGAAAATCATTCATTAGCAATGTTTTTAGCTGCATCTGACATAGTCCAGATGGCAGCTTGTAGAATCGCTTTGATCGTCCGTCCGTGCGTTCCGGTGTCCGGGTCGTCCGGTCGTCCGGTCGTCCGTCACAGTTGGGCACAAATGCTTAACCGCGTCGACGTACGGTCCCCAACGATATTGGGTCGTTGGGGGATCGTCTCAAAGACGAGTTGGGCAATGTCGAAAGGGCTGGGGGTCAAAGGTCAAATGGTCAAGAGGTGTTAAATAAGAAGGGGGAACATTCACCTCCTTCACTTAAGGTATAGGGAAGGAAATGCAGAATTGCGGCACAAACCATCTATAACGGCTCGACCTAGCTCGTGATAGTCGGTGGTATAGCATGCATGGTAAGGAAAGCCATCACTGTGCCGAAATTGAGGCCGACAAGGTCAAAGGTCAATGGGCACAGGGCAGATTTTAGACATTTGTCTGAGGACATGGTCTGACGGAGCGATTGAAAAACTTTTTTGTTTCGAGCGGTGACGCTAAGCATTTTTAATGGCACATTATTGAAAGGACCATGAACTCTAGAGCTTTCTGCTGACTGCGAAGAGTAAGTGTCAGAAACTTTTGACCCTCAAGAGGAGGTTAAAACATGGATTTGTTGACTGGTCTGTTAGACATAGCAATTTGACTGCCGGTTTCGCTAAAGTAGACCAAATCTATACATGCCCTGGATGTATGAGGCTTACCATGTCACAGTGAAATTTCAAAACTAAAATTTGGTTAAAGAAGGTTTATGCTGCCTTAATCCTATAATTTATATGCATTCTGTAGTGGTCAGTATGTTACATGTTAACGTATGCCACTGCGCAGTTGGCTACTGCCCAGTGCAGTGTTTGTGGTACTGTGGAGTTTTTTGGCCTTACCTTGTTGGCAGGTGGCAGCTCTCTATTGCGCAAGCTGTACGGCTTGCGTAGGTAAATGGATGAGTGCTTACGCTATGTCTGTCTTGCAGATAGTTGTTGCTTACTACATATGATCGGGAGCTTCATCTTTAAATGCTGAAGACACTTAAACGTACGGCGCCATCTCGTGGCTAATTTCATAACGATCCCCAAAGCGACAACATTCTTTTGAGAAGGTTCCGCTGATAGCCATGCCCCTTTGTGCTTCACTGTTTTCGGCGTGTATTGTGAACAACAAAAATTTTTTTGGACTAACAGGGTTTTACTATGAATCCCACCACTGCTGCACGCACAGAGTCTACGCAGTATGACGTTCAGACTGAGGCCGCTGTCGCTATCGCCGGCACTTGTTATTCATTGTGATGTTGTTATTCATTGTGATGTTGTCCTCTCATTGCGATGTTGTCCTTACATTGCGATGTTGCTTATTCCTTGCGATGTTGTATTCAATCTGGTTGATGTTGTTTATTCATTTGTGATGTTTGTTATTCATTGTGATGTGTCGTTCATTGTGATGTTTGTTATTCATTGTGATATTGGTTTTCATCATGTGCCTCTCATTGGTCGCACCGAGTTTAACCGCACTACTGCGAAGCAATGTTGTTTCATGCAACGCTTTGACATTTTCGTGCCGTGTAGAGGGCGTGGTTACCCTTACCTTCAAAGTCGCAGACAGAAACTAAAAATGGCTGGCTGCCTGTTTACTGGTGATGTCTCGAGTTCGTTAAGTCGGTAGCGATAAAAACAGTTTATTGTACATGGGCAGTCGAGAGTGTAAGTGTTTAGTTAGTACTCTTGAGCAGGTGGCCCAGATAAGCAGAAAATTGATTTTATAATCCAACGTAATGACCTTTGTCTTTCAACATGACATTGCATCAAAATGCCGTCGCAAGTTCTAAGTTCTTTAAAGTTTAAAGCTAATCAAAAATAATAACGCACAAGCCAAAATTATACCATCTAACCTACACCAAATATCTAAGCAACAATGACCCGATGACATGAATTTAGCATGTACTGGGCTGTTTGAATGTATTTAAAAAACGCGGCCTTTTAAATTTCAAAGGCAATTATCGGTATTCAGCTTATTTGTATTTTCACTTAAACAGCCTAGCAAGTAATTCTCATAAATTTCGGGCATGGCAATGCAATGTCAAACGGCAGGGACGCGACAGTGACACAGCAAGTTATGCACTGGCAGAGTGCCAGCGCTTAAATATTCGCACCTGCTCACGTCGAGTGTGCCTCTATTACTGTGACGTGCTGCTAAGCATTCTCTTCGCCGTCGTTTCCGTACAGGGTATCCCATAAGCCGCTGGTAGAGGTTCTAGCACGTCAAGGCCGGGCGGACCAAGCGCAAAGCCTACCATGATGAGGAGATACACAGCCGGGTGAGTACTGCGGCATGCAGTGTGCGTGTACGTGTGCGTGTAGATGTCAAGGCGGCTACACACGCACGTACGCGCACACAGCATGCAACGCACACACCACGGCCAACGCACGGCAACACTACGACACGCTCGATACAGCACGAGCGCAGGCCGCACAGCATGGCAGCGGCAACATACACACGCACTGCACGCACGCACGCCATAACCGCAGCACCACCACGGGCTGTATCGCGCACGCACGTACACGCACGAAGCTCGCACACGCCACCACGCACAAGCACGCAACCACACACACACACACAGCCAACACACACCATCGATCACACGGCTGTTTAAACTTGCAGACATTGTCGTGATAGTGTTCGTTTAGCTGAAGCACTTTCGTTCTGCCGGATGACATCCATTTGATGAAATTATCGCGTTCCATTGATTCTCTGCCTGCTCTACGTTTATATTCGCCTTTTCACACGCTTGGTGGGCTTCCTATGTAGAGTCCTTCCTACCGCTGCAGCCTGAAGCTTTCCTGGCCGTGATGGAATTGAATAAACAGCTGTGGACGTTGTCAGGGCGTGATGGGACGTGTAGTGTTTCAGGGAAAGCGTTTTGTGTTTTACATGCCACCCAGCTGCCTGGGATAGAGAGAGAGACAGAGAGAGAGAGAAGAGAGAGAGAGAGAGAGAGAGCGAAGAGAGAGAGAGAGAGAGAGAGAGAGAGAGAGAGAGGAGAGAGAGAGAGAGAGAGAAGAAGAGAGAGAGAGAGAGAGAGAGGAGAGAGAGAGAGAACAAGAGAAGCAGAGACAGAGACACAACCACACATCGATCGACTACGCTGTGTGAGGCCGCCGCACACGGTGAACTATCTGCTGAGCCAACGGCCTCAGCGTGTGCGCGCAAGATGCTGCACGATTTTTGGCCTCGCGTGGCTTTGTGAGACCGATATCTTCGTTGGTGTTGATATTTGTGGCCACGCGAGGGCCAGAAACTCAGCGTGTGCGGGCTCGTGGTCCGAGCTATCAGCTCAGCCACAAATATTTACCGACCAATGAAGCGGCAGGAATAGGGCATGTGATTTAAAATATCGGCGCCACTGTACAGGCAGAAAACTCTACTTTTCTGTAGATTCTGTAATGCAGCGTACACGTGCGTGCGTACGTGCGTGCGTGTGTTACGCGCTACACGTGCGTGCATGCGTGCGTGTTGCACGTACATGTCGTGCATGCGTGCCTGCGTGCGTGTGCACGTACACGTGCGTGCGTGCGTGCGTGCGTGCGTGTGCAGGTACACGTTCGTGCGTGCGTGTGCACGTACACGTGCGTCATGAGTGTGTGCGTGCGTGCGTGCGTGCGTCCGTTGTGGGCACGTACACGTGCGTGCGTGTGAACATGCATGCACGCACGCACGCAACGTGTACCTGCTCATACACCGCACGTACGCACGCACGCACACATGTACACACGTGTACCTGCACACGCGCGACATACGCAAGCACGCACGCAAGTGTACGTGCACACACACGGACGCACGCACGCACGCATGCACGCACGTGTAATTTTACACGCAACGCACGCACGCACGCCACGTGTACGTACACACGCACGCACGCACGCATGCACTCACGTGTACGTGCACACGCACGCACGCACGTGTACGTGCCACAACACGGACGCACCGCGCGGTACGTGCACACGCACGAACACTCATGCACGCACGTGTACGTGCACACGCACGCACGCACGCACGAACGAACGTGTACGCTGCACACGCGCGGCACACAGCAGCACGCACACGCACGCGTGTACGTGCACAATCACAGAA
The DNA here is from genome assembly GCF_000485595.1 of Priapulus caudatus. NCBI lineage: Eukaryota > Metazoa > Priapulida > Priapulimorpha > Priapulimorphida > Priapulidae > Priapulus > Priapulus caudatus. The sequence goes on along the minus strand of NW_014578054.1, from coordinate 83,036 downwards.
TCTTACAAAAAAGTAGAGTTTCTGTGCTGTTCAGTGGCGCCGACATTTTATTCACATGCCCTATTCCTGCGCTTCTCTTGGTGTAAATATTTGTGGCCGAGCTGATAGCTCACGGAGCCCGCACACGCCTGAGTTTCTGGCCTCGCGTGGCCACAAATATTAAACACGAATAGATATCGGTCTCACAGCCACGCGAGGCCAAAAATCGTGCAGCATCTGCGCGCACAGGCTCAGCTATCTGCTGAGCCAGCGGCCTCTTGGCCGTTGACTCAGCAGATAGTTCACCGTGTGCGCGGCGCTTCATGATTGTGCTGATCGTGCAGCTTTAAATTATGAGCATTCACACAAATTTATCGTCAAATTAAATAAGCTCCTACCTCAGCTATGGCGGGTAATCTTTTAATCTGTGAATTTTTGAGGCCTTGATGAGATTAACGAAACTAGAAAAATAAAGAACACATCCAAAGAATGACTGGTTACAACTGTAGCGCTAGCCGACGTACATTGCCACTCTTGAGAAATTTCAAATTCGGGAATTTTAGACTGATTGTATGCATTGCTAGAGTATTCGTTCGCATAACATTGAGTTTAAGTAAGCATGAGTGAACGATCCATCTTAATAATTGACAATCTGAGATACATGCATGCAGCGATATGTGCGATAGACTGTTTTAATGAGTTTTGATTCACGTGAATTGAGAGATTTCAAATTGCGGGAATTTTACAGATTGTATGCATTGCTTAGAGTATTCGTTCGCTATACATTGAGTTTAAGGCAAGCATGAGTGAACGATCCATCTTTAATAAATTGACAATGTGAGAATACATGCATGCACGATATGTAGATAGACTGTTTTAAATGAGTTTTTTGATTCAGCGTGAATTGAGCTTCAAAGGCGATTTAAATCTGTTAAGCGTTAAACTTGCAACTTTTCTACCGTTTCAACTTTGCCCGAATTTTTTTAACTAGCTAGTAAAATCAACGTGGCAATGGTGTGGCTTACTATTATGATGTGGTTATCTTACTATTATGAGTGGTTATCTATTCGCGATAGCAAGTTATATAATACTATGATTACTATGTTAAAAGCGCCGACCCAACGCGAAAGTTCGAAGCGAGTGAACTCTCTAAGAGAACTTGAGTTTTCACCTAGTAACTAGATAGACCCGTGCGACGGTGTTGCATTCTATTTTGCATACGCGATAGCAATCATCATGCTATGATTATGTTTAAAAGCGTCGAGCCATGGAGGGAGGGAAGTCTGCTAAGTCCTCTCAATTTGGAGGAGGAGGGTGGAGAGAGGAGGGAGAAACGTAACAGACAATGTGAAGCCTTCTAACATAGAGAACTGCAGCATCTGTACAGTTTTCCAACATCCCTAAATCGGATGACTGGTACAGCTAGCGAGTGTTGAAGCTCTTTCACTTGACGAGCACGCGTGTTGGCACGTAATCCGCAGTAACGCGTGAATCATTTGGCCTGGAAATTGCGCAGCGTGTTCTCGCAAGCAGTGAGAGACGGCGTGGGTGTGCTTGACTCAGGCGTACGAATACGGTCACTAAGGCGAGAACTACCCGCGCCACGGCGTCTGCATACGCCTTCTATGATGATGTCCGCTTATACAGAAAGTCACCATATCCCTGCCTATCTCCCCCACGTGTGTGCTAGTACCTGGTGTTCATGCACTGCTGTGACTGTAGTAGCTGTTGTACTAGGTACTATCTACCCAGCCTATGCTCCTAATGCCTAGCCTATGGAGGGGGACCACAGAGACGTATATGCTAGTGGCGGATGTCAGCTTCTACGTAACTCTAGTATAAATGTAACTAGTATAATATATGTGTAAGAATTATAATATACAAGTATATACTTGTAATATAATATTAAGTAAAAGTACATATATATATATTATAAGTATATAGTTTTAAGTATATAATGTGTATACGAAGTATACCGTATATAGTGTAAGTACTGATATAAGTGTAAGTATGTATAACTCGGGAGGTTCCTATGTGCGTGGGTGCGTTCGTACGTGTGGCTGCAGTGGCACTGCAGTACTTGCCAGGAGGCATACCGTGTAATGTGTTTGCGGTTAACATGGAGATAACGAGAGAGCAGTTGCGGTGCGTATTACGTGGCAGCTGCACTGGCAGGGGAGTAATTCCTCCTTCTCCCTCCTACTGCTTGTAACGGGGAGCTATATGCCGGCCAGCCTCTCCGTTTCTCTGCCTTCCACCCTCTACCCCCGTCCTCGCTTCCTCCCTCTCTGCTTCCCTCATTCCTGCGCTCCCTGCTTACTGCTTGTAACGGGATGTCTAATCCCACCACCTCGCGTTCTCTCTCCCACCCTCTCTTCCTGCCTCCCTCCCTCCCTCTCCTCGCCTCTCCTCTCCCTCATTCTCTCCTCGCCTTACTGTCTTGTAACGAAAGATGCTGAATGCCGCCCACCTCCGTTCTCTCTCCACCCTCCCTCCCTCATCCCTCCTCCATCTCCCTCCTCCTCCTTCCTCCTTCCTTCCTTCCCTCCCTCCTCCCTCGCTCCGCTCCTCGCTCCTTCCCTGTCCTCGCTCTCCCTCCTCCTATCGCTCGTGCTTCCCTCCCTCACCCTCTTCTCCCCCTCCTCTCTCGATCCCTCCTCCGATCCTGCCTTCCTCCATCTTCGGCCCCTCTCCCTCCTCCCTCTTTCCCTCTATCCCGTCCCTTTCCTCGCTCCTCCCGTCCTCCTTCCTCCATCTTCCCCTCCTCCCTCTCTTCGCCTCTTCCCTCCTCCCTCGCCTCCTTCCTCCCCTCTTGCTTCCTGCCCTCTTCCTCCCTCCCTCTTCCTCGCTCTCCTCCCTGCCTCCTCCTCCGGCGCATCTTCCTCCCTGCTACCTTCTCTCCTCCTTCCTTCTCCCTCCTGCCTTCTTACCCTCCTTCCCCTCCTCGCTCCTCTCTCCCTCCCTCCTCATTTTCTCTGCCTCCTCCCCTCCTCTCTGCCCTCTTCCCTCCGTCCCTCCTCTCTCCTTTCTTTCCTCCCTTCTCCCCCTGCCCTCTTCCCGTCCTCGCCTCTCCGGTCCTCCCACTTCCTTCGCTCTCTCGCTCCCTTCCTCCGGTCTCCATGCCCTGCATCCTCCCTATTCCTCCGCACCTCCTCCCCCTCCTCCGTCCTCTCTCCCTCCTTCTCCCACTCCTACCTCGCCTCCTGACCCCTCGGCTCCTACACCTGGCTGGCTTGTAACGGGATGCTTGTGACTGCGTCATAATCGTGTCATTCTGTGGTTTGTGGGGGCGAGTAAGCGGAAGAGGGGGAAGCGGGGTTAGCCAATGAGGGAGAGAGAAGGGGAGGCAGGGTTACATGAGGGAGAGAGAGAGAGAGAGGGGGGCGAGCGGGTTAGATGAGGGAGAGAGAATAGGTGGAGCGGGGTAGATGAGGGAGAGAGAGAGGTGGAGCGGGGTTAGATGAGGGAGAGAGAGAAGGTGGAGCGGGGTTAGGATGAGGGAGAGAGAGAGGTGGAGCGGGTTCAATGAGGGAGAGAGTAGAGAGAGAGAGAGAGAAAGAGAGAGAGAGAGAGAGAGAGGAGAAGAGAGAGGAGAGAGAGAGAGAGGGAGGGGGTTTTAGCATTGAGGGAGGAGAAAGGGGGAGGCAGGGGTTAGCATGAGGAAGAGAAGGGAGAGAGAGAGAGAGAGAGAGAGAGGGGGAGCGGGGTTACATGAGGGAGAGAGCGGAGAGAGAGAGAGGAAAGAGAGGAGAGGGGGAGGCGGGGGTTAGATTGAGGGAGAGAGAGAAGAGACGAGAGAGAGCGTAGAGAGAGGGAGAGAGAGAGAGAGACGAGAAGAGAGGAGGGGGAGAGAGGGAGGGAAGGAGGGAAGGAGAGCGAGATGGAAAGGGGGAGGCGGGGTTAGATGAGGGAGAGAGGAGAGAGGGGGGACGGGGTTAGATGAGGGAGAAGAGAGAGAGAGAGAGAGAGAGAGAGAGAGATGAGAGAGCGAGAGAGAGGGAGAGAGAAGAGAGAGAGAGAGAGAGAGAGAGAGAGAGAAGAGAGAGAGAGAGAGAGAGAGAGAGAGGAGAGCGGGGTTAGATGAGGGAGAGAGAGAGAGAGAGGGGGTGAGGCAGGGTTAGATGAAGGAGAGAGAGAGAGAGAGAGCGAGATGAGGGGAGAGAGAGAGATGAGAGTTAGATGAGAGAGGAGCGCGAGAGAGAGGGAGGGAGATGAAGAGCAGGAGAGAGAGAAGAGAGAGAGGAGGAGAGAGAGAGAGGAGAGAAGATGAGAGAGAAGAGAGAGTAGAGAGAAGAGAAGAGGGAGAGAGAGAGAGAGAGAGAGAGAGAGAAGAGATGAGAGAGAGAGAGAGAGAGAGAGAGAGAGAGGAGAGTAAAAGAGAGGGAGATTGAGAGAGAGAGAGGGGG
>NW_014578054.1:71867-78626 GCF_000485595.1 Priapulus caudatus | reverse complement strand
CCATACGCGCGCACGCAGCACGCACGGTACGCACACGCACCACGCACAAAGCACGCACCCACACACACCACACGCAACACACACCACGATCAACACGGCTGTTAAACTTGCACCATTGTCGTGATTGTTTCGTTTAGCTAGAAGCACTTTCGTTCTGCCGATGACATCCATTTGATGAAATTTCGCGTTCCATTGAATTCTCTGCTGCTCTACGTTTATATTCGCCCTTTTCACACGCTTGGTGCTTCCCATGTAGAGTCCTTCCTACCGCTGCAGCCTGAAGCTTTCCTGCGCGTGATGGAATTGAATAAACAGGCTGTGGACGTTGTCAGGGCGTGATGGGACGTGTAGTGTTCAGGGAAAGCGTTTTGTGTTTTACATGCCACCCAGCTGCTGGGATAGAGAGAGAGACAAGAGGAGAGAGAGAGAGAGAGAGAGAGAGAGAGGAGAGAGAGAGAAGAGGAGAGAGAGAGAGAGAGAGAGAGAGGAGAGAGAGAGAAGAGAGAGAAGAGAGAAGAGAGAGAGAGAGAGAGAGAGAGAGAAGAGACAGAGGACAGAGACAGAGACACAACCACACATCGATCGACTACGCTGTGTGAAGCCGCCGCACACGGTGAACTATCTGCTGAGCAACGGCCTCAGCGTATGCGCGAGATGCTGCACGATTTTTGGCTCGCGTGGCTGTGAGACCGATATCTATGGTTTGATATTTGTGGCCACGCGAGGGCCAGAAACTCAGCGTGTGCGGGCTCGTGAGCTATCAGTCAGCCACAAATATTTACCGACCAATGAAGCGGCAGGAATAGGGCATGTGATTTAAAATATCGGCGCCACTGAACAGGCAGAAAACTCTACTTTTCTGTAATTCTGTAATTGTGCACGGTACACGTGCGTGCGTACGTGCGTGCGTGCGTTCGTGTACTACACGTGCGTGCATGCGTGCGTGTTGCACGTACACGTGCGTGCATGCGTGCCTGCGTGCGTGTGCACGTACACGTGCGTGCGTGCGTGCGTGCGTGCGTGTGCAGGTACACGTTCGTGCGTGCGTGTGCACGCTACACGTGCGTCATGAGTGTGTGCGTGCGTGCGTGCGTGCGTCCGTGTGTGGGCACGTACACGTGCGTGCGTGTGAACATGCATGCACGCACGCACGCACGTGTAGCTGCTCATACACGCACGTACGCACGCACGCACACATGTACACACGTGTACCTGCACACGCGCGACATACGCAAGCACGCACGCAAGTGTACGTGCACACACACGGACGCACGCACGCACGCATGCACGCACGTGTAATTTTACACGCAACGCACGCACGCACGCCACGTGGTACGTACACACGCACGCACGCACGCATGACACGCACGTTGTACGTGCACACGCCACTGCACGCACGTGTACGTGCCCACAACGGACGCACGCGCGTCGTACTGCACACGCACGAACACTCATGCACGCACGTGTACGTGCACACGCACGCACGCACGCACGAACGAACGTGTACGCTGCACACGCGCGCACACACGGCACGCACGCACGCACGTGTACGTGCACAATCACAGAATCTTACAAGAAAAGTAGAGTTTCTGTCTGTTCAGTGGCGCCGACATTTTATATCACATGCCCTATTCCTGCGCTTTCATTGGCGGTAATATTTGTGGCCGAGCTGATAGCTCACGGAGCCCGCACACGCCTGAGTTTCTGGCCTCGCGTGGCCACAAATATCAAACACGATAGATATCGGTCTCACAGCCACGCGAGGCCAAAAATCGTGCAGCATCTGCGCGCACACGCTCAGCTATCTGCTGAGTCAACGGCCTCTTGAGGCCGTTGACTCAGCAGATAGTACACCGTGTGCGGCGGGCTTCATGATGTGCTGATCGTGCAGCTTTAAATTATAGCATTCACACTAAATTATCGTCAAATTAAATAAGCTCCCTACCCAGCTATGCGGGTAATCTTTTAATCTGTGCATTTTTGAAGCCCTTGATGAGATAACGAAACTGAAAAAAATATAAGAACATCCAAAGAATGACTGGTTACAACTGTACGCTAGCCGACGTACATTGCCACTCTTGAGAAATTTCAAATTCGGGAATTTACTGACTATTGTATGCATTGCTAGAGTATTCGTTCGCATAACATTGAGTTTAAGTAAGCATGAGTGAACGATCCATCTTTATAAATTGACAATGTGAAGATACATGCATGCACGATATGTAGATAGACTGTTTTAATGAGTTTGATTCACGTGAATTGAGAGATTTCAAATTCGGGGATTTTACAGATTGTATGCATTGCTAGAGTATTCGTTCGCACAACATTGAGTTTAAGCAAGCATGAGTGAACGATCCATCTTTATAAATTGACAATGTGAAGATACATGCATGCACGATATGTAGATAGACTGTTTTAATGAGTTTGATTCACGTGAATTGAGCTTCAAAGGCGATTTAAATCTGTTAAGCGTTAAACTTGCAACTTTTCCTACCGTTTCACTTTGCCAGAATTTTTTTAACTAGCTAGTAAAATCAACGTGCAATGGTGTGGCTTACTATTAGGATGTGTTTATCTTATTTGCATGCGCGATAGCAAGTTATATAATACTATGATTACTATGTTAAAAAGCGCCGAACCAACGCGAAAGTTCGAAGCGAGTGAACTCTCTCTCTTAGAGAACTTGAGTTTTCACATAGTAACTAGATAGACCCGTGCGACGGTGTTGCATTCTTATTTGCATACGCGATAGCAATCATCATGCTATGATTATGTTTAAAAGCGTCGAGCCATGGAGGGAGGGAAGTCTCTAAGTCTCTCAATTTTGGAGGGAGGAGGGAGGAGGGTGGAGAGAGGAGGGAGAAACGTAACAGACAATGTGAAGCCTTCTAACATAGAGAACTGCAGCATCTGTACAGTTTCCAACATCCTAATCGGATGACTGCTGCAGCTAGTGAGTGTGAAAGCTCTTTCACTTGACGAGCACGCGTGTTGGCACGCAATCCGCAGTAACGCGTGAATCATTTGCCTTGGAAATTGCAGCGCGTTCTCGCAAGCAGTGAGAGACGGCGTGGGTGTCTTGACTCAGGCGTACGAATACGTCACTAAAGCGAGAACTACCCGCGCCACGGCGTCTGCATACCCTTCTAGATGATGTCCGCTTATACAGAAAGTCACCATATCCCTGCCTATCTCCCCCACGTGTGTGCTAGTACTGGTGTTACTCACTGCTGTGACTGTAGTACTGTTGTAATAGGTACTATCTACCCAGCCTATGCTCCTATGCCTAGCCTATGGAGGGGACGCACAGAGACGTATATGCTAGTGCGGATGTCAGCTTCTACTGTAACTCTAGTATAAATGTAACTAGTATAATATATGTGTAAGAATATAATATACAAGTATATACTTGTAATATAATATATACGTAAAAGTACATATATATATATTATAAGTATATAGTTTAAGTATATAATGTGTATAGAAGTATACAGTATATAGTGTAAGTACTGATATAAGTGTAAGTATGTATAACTCGGGAGGTTCCTATGTGCGTGGGTGCGTTCGTACGTGTGGCTGCAGTGGCACTGCAGTAGTTGCCAGGAGGCATACCGTGTAATGTGTTTGCGTTAACATGGAGATAACGAGAGACAGTGCGGTGCGTATTACGTGGCAGCTGCATTCAATACATGGGGTGTTTGCTAGTCATCTGCCTTATAAACACCACCACGAACATCAGGCCATCCCTCCCGCTGCAATAGCTGCTACATTTGGTGCGTAAGACGCAGGTTAAACACATTCATAGGGGAAAATAGACTCGCAAATACGGGAAACATTTATTTCCCTAAAGCTATAGGAAATCTAAATCATACACACACATGAAAAACTCGCATCTCTCATATGAAATAACATTCATTGCTATCGCGAAACTATTTCACAATCGATAGCACTGCACGAGTGCTTGCCCTTAGCTAGAGGTCATTGACGACACACGATACCTCATTACTGCATTCGTAAAGCATACAGACACATTAGGGTCCTGTATCAAGGATCGCCGATCTGTTTTCACGCACGATTGACTGCCTGAAGTGCTATCGGTGATACTGCTGAAGGCAGCTGTAGGTATGGAAGCCATGATGGGGAGGTATTGGTAGGGAGGCTGACGTGGGGAGGTCTGGTGGTGGATGTGTAACGGTGGTGCCGGTGCTGTACTAGACTGCCTATCGACTGTGTGCGTATACCCAGCATGTTTGAATGTTGATCGACTAATATCAGGAGTAGATAATAGGGAATCCAATCCCTATTATCTACTCCTGCTAATATCGATATACCCTAATATCGTCTGTGTTTGCTAGAGCAGCAGCTGCAGCTTGTATTGAGAAACCTGCGCATTGTGATGTATTACGAGGAAAGCTTAACTTGTTAGCAAGACAGTTGACTGTGTTGAATGCATCGTTTATCAAATTACCAGTAATAGCTATTGGAACTTTCAGGGAGAGCTTACGAGACGTGGGATGTTGTCCGTGTTTAACAGTCTTTTGTCTCTACATCCCCAACAAACTACCCCACCCTGCGGTGGCAGTGTGTTGGAAACTGTCCTACTGCAGTGCCACCTGTACGTGACAATGTTAGTCTACTTCAGTGCGACCTGTAAGAAACTGCCACATACTAGTAATGTATAAAATACTAACAGTAAGTAATAAGTTAACGAGTATATATCCTCTTTCTTTCTCTCTCTGAAATTGAGCCAAGGATATATATAATGATTACGTATAGTTTGTAATACGTAAATATAAATAACGTATTACATTAGAGAATAGGACTATCCGTACATACTTCAGTTACCAGGCATTCGTTCTTAATTGTTAACCACAGTAAATGTTTCTCTTTAAACTCAAGTAGTAACCTACCATTAAAGGGACAGTAAGCCGTCTTAGGATTTTACTGAGCATACAACTGTACATTAACTGTATAACAAACGTCTATACCGCACACGTATTTGGTTACAAGATACGCATAATTTTAATTGTTATATGAATTAATTAATACATCAACGCTGCCGAATTTGAAATGGCGGGCATCACACGCGCGACCGGCTGCACCCGTACCTCTCCCTCCTTATCTCCCTCCTCCTTTCCCTCCCGTCCTCTTCCCTCTTCCCATTCCTCCTTCCTCCTCCCTCTTCCCTCTCCCTCTCCTCCTCCACTCCATCCTCGCTCCCTTCCTCCTTCCTCCCTCTCCCTCCTCCTTCTCCCTCCTCCTCCGTTCCTGCCTCTTTCTCAACCTACCTCCCCTCACTGCATCCCTCCCTCCTCCCTCCTCCCTCGCTTCCTCCTTCCTCCTTCTCCCTCTTCCTCCTCCTTCCCCTCCACCCCTCCTCCGCACTTCCTCCTCCCTCCTTCCTCCTGCGCCTCCTCCCTCTCCCCCTGCCTACCCTGCCTCCCTTCCTCCTCCCTTCGCTCGCCTCTCCCTCCTCCTCCTCCGAAAAAGTTTGCCGTATTCTGTACCCATTTAGTCTTCTCCAGCCCTTTCACCTAGAACCCTCCTCCCAGACTGGTCTTATCCCAACTCACACTCACTCAAAGTTGCACTACTTATAATTTCATACTCCCTCCTACAACCTCCTATTCTAGACCGCCACCGAACGATATTTCACCTCTTTTACGCGCTGCAACCATTTATTCCTCCCACCCCATTATTTCCTCTCACTGAAACTACTTAATCTCCCTCGTTTAATAGAGATGCTTTATGTAAACGAGAGTATTCCTTTTTGTCGCTATTATAAAGTGCGTCATAAATACAGTATGATCATTAAACACTGTGGTTGTGGCGAGAGCGAGAGGGGGGGAGCGCGCGCCTTTTACAGTGATATCAGATGAGACGGATCCATCTGAAGGGGTGTTGTGCAAGACTGTATATAACGCTTAGAGAGAACCACCGAGAGGTTACGGATCGCAGGCATCTAATTACCTTGGAGCTGGCGCCAGCAATACGTGCCAATAATTGGCGAACACGACACGTCAGAAACGGTGCATTTGTTTGTAATATCTATATATATATATATATAAGCGTCTCGACTACTAGCTCGACGAATACCCTTATACATCTCGTAAGTCAGATGGTAAGAAAGTCTTCGAGTTATGTGCTATATAAACTCGACATCTTAAAGAAAACTGACAGAGAGTAAGTTTAAACTTTCTAATAGACGTGATCGTGTAGTATTACCATTAAGGCGAATAAACTGTATGTCTTTAACTCGCTAGAGCTTTAATTAAGGTTCGTCGTGCTAGACGTAGCTATATAATACTAATTTTATAGCTGAAAATAATACTCATAGATACCTTATAGAGTAATAAAACTCACTCCTCATTTAAATAAACATAAGTCAACTCACATGGCACACAATATTAAGTAGAGAAGAGAGAACGAGATAGAAGAGTGGAAGAGAGAACTGCAGTAGAGCGCAGAGGGAGAGAGACACGGAACCGTGGCGTAGAACGCAAGAGGTTAGCCGCTTAACGAGTAGAGAAGGACGAGTGAGAAGAATTAAGGAGGAGATATTAGATTCTAGAATGTGTTGACATAAAGGTTCAAAAATAGGAACAGCGTGTGAAACATGGTATCGTACTATGAACATTAGAGGACATAGCTGCTCACTAAATTCAGGATGTGAAAACACTGAGATCGAGACGAGCAGCCGAGAGAGAGAGAGAGTAAAAGGAGAGGGAGAATGAGAGGTAGAGGGAGAAAGAGAGAGAG
>NW_014578054.1:68119-71842 GCF_000485595.1 Priapulus caudatus | reverse complement strand
TTCTATATATATATATATATATATATATATATATATATATACTATATATATAGTCGCGGCAGGGCTACGTTCTGTGGTATCACCATGCGGCAGGAGCGTCGAGGCAAACATAGCGCAGAAGTCTCACACGACCGTCAAGTAGCTGGCAAGATGCCAGCTCGTGCGCGGAGACAATCATCTCATGTTCCTCGACTGTCGACAGTCACCGACGACCACCACTGGGACACGGTGTTCGTGTTTGCCACGCGTGGGATTCTGCCTCGTCTATCGCTTCATGAGTAAGCCCTCGATCCACGCGTACTACTAGAAAGGGAATAGCGTAGCCTCGCGCGAGATAGAAAGGGAGGATTGCTCATGTTTTTACCAACCGTTTCCATGTTTTCCCGACCGTTCTGATAGTTACGGACTCCGGCATAACAACAAGTGTATAACAGTAAGGTTAACATATCATAAACGCTCGCAGATCATTCTTTTCAGCATGCGAACCAATCTGCATTTCAATTTATTCCGAGAGAATAATTCCTTTAAACGGCGCGCTATGCCCATCTGTGCGTTGTGTGTATCGCTATATTTTCTAGCCTGTGCTGCGCAGTGTAGCGCGCTGTTGTGTTCTGCGTGTTTTCTACACGGCTGTGTCGTGATTGATGTTTACATAATTAGCGTTATCGATCCGTAATTTTGGCGCGGCCTTTACAGTCCATGACTCCATGCGATGTTTGTGCATTATTGCGCATTACAAGCAGTGTCTAAAGTAAGGCTAACATCGCCCTTAAAACACTCATACACGGTTTATTTCACACAAAAGTGTAGCAACGATTGAAATCTGTTTTTGTTTACATCGTGTTGCACTGTTACAGTCGATGCGATGTTTGTTCTATTGTTGCCTCAGCGAGAAATTTTATTAGTTTAACTTGATACGGGGATGCATGGATGCATCCGCAGCTATCCATTTCCATGACAAGCGGATGCGATGCGGACTCAGGGGGAAGATAGGCGGACGCTGCCACGGTGTCTCGTTCCTGCGCGTGTCCTGCTTTTGATTTTACTCGACAGCACGTTAAACCCTCAAGAGTACATCTACATGTACATTTACATGTGCGCGGGATAACATTACGATATGTCTGCCGTTAGCAACCTGTCCTGGGAATGCTTGTGGGGTTGGCTATAGACTAGCTTACTTGCCCGGTTGCAACGTGTACATAGTATAGGTGTAGTTGCCGCACGTAAATACGGTGGCCCATATGAACAAAACACAAGTACGCGGGTGAGCATGTTGGCAAACATATAAAGTTCGAGACGAAGCAAATAAGTTTCAAGACAAACACATTTACGGACGCCAACTGCAACTTCATATGAACGCAACACATGTTTGCAAGTACGCAAGTAAACAAGTTGGCAAAGCAACTAATTATCGAAGCAAATACAAGATTCCTAAACGGAAATAGGTGGCAGCATTAGCGCCCTTCACCCCATCCCCCCTCACCCCTCCCCCACCACCAATTTCCGTTTTGCAACTTGCTGTGTGCTTGCGTACTTGTGTTTTCGTACATATGGGCCACCGTACGTAAACGCTGGTGCCAGGGGCGAGCATAGTCTAATTAATTTCTAATCGTTACGTAAAATAACAATGGGCCCTTGAAAATTACGATTAAAATTCTGCTATTTTTGTTGCTATTTTTATTTGTGAAAAAAGCAGATTGATTGAAACGCCACGGTGCTACTGTATCCACCAGTCTCTTGCAACTGCGGTTGCTGCTGCTGCTGCTGCTGCTGCTGCTGGTGCTGGTGCTGCCGCTGCTGACGATGGTGATGATGATGATGATGATAATGCTGCTTCTGCTCTTGTTATTGTTGTTGCTACTGCTGCTGATGCTGCCGCTGCTGATGATGGTGATGATGATGATGATGATGATGATGATGATGATGATGATGATGATGATGATGATGCTTCTGCTCTTGTTATTGTTGTTGCTGCTGCTGCTACTGCGGACGACGACGATGATGATGATGATGAAGATGCTGCTGATTCTGCTCTTGTTAATGTTATTGTTATTGCTGCTGCTACTGTTACTGCTACTGCTGCGGACGATATTGATGATGATGATGATGATGATGCTGCTGCTGCTGTTGTTGCTGCTGTTTCTACTGTTGTTACTGCTACTACTACTGCTGCTGCTGCTGCTGCTGCCGCGAATATTTCTATAGCTGCTGTATGCCTTTTCTCTCGCTTTAGTATTTCGTCATGCTGTTCTGGGAGCACATCAAATGCTTCGATGTGTACATGAGCATACATTAGTGTGACCCTCTTCCCTTCTCGTCCTGAGAATCACAATCTACTCATCGCAAGCCTGTAAAAAATTCATCGTGATCCTTTTCAATCAACTAATGAAAGAATGTACAACTTCTCACCGTTTTCTGACAACAACCATTTTCTGACAACAGCAATTAGTAATGCTATCATGGACTTTCATGCTAGTGGAACTCTGTTTGCTTACTGAAATGAGTCATTCTAGTGTAGGTCACACAACATTACGAGCATGCACACGGCCACGGTGTGTGCTTTCCTTTATTTGTGAAAGTTGATTTTATACTGTCCCGCTGCATAAAATCGTACAAACTGTAGCTATATTCTGAAATTGCTCTGAAATGTTTTCCACGTGGAATATTGTCATAGTCCGACCCGTGACATTTGGAACAAATCTCGTGCTTCGATTTCACAGCTAGTTATGCGCATGTACATTATTACAGTCAGGTAAAAATCGCGTACCTGTGCGTCTCTTACCTGTCTCCCTAATGACCGCCTGTGCAGCAGCAGCAGCGTTACCTGCTTGACTCACGTGTCCCGCACGTGATCGCGGCACGTGAAGCTGTTTAGATTCGTACTTCGTCGTCGTCGTCATCGTTGACAGACGCATGCTATTCTGCTAGCTAGCTAATGAACGAGCGTGCTTGCTTCTGATGTCTTGTTTCGAATTCGTCATGTTTCTGCGTACTAAATTATAACAGGAGTTAATAATGACAGTTTGTCGTTATTAACCCCTGATTATAAATACCTTTATGCTACATACTGCCTTGATCTAATGTCGTGTTTCTAATTACCTCCGCCAAGGGGTTCGCAGGAGGTTATATTTTCATCGGCGTGCGTTTGTTGGTTTGTGGGTTTCTTTGTGTACAGCCTAACTCAAAAGGTTATGGACGGATTGTCATAAAATTTTCAGGATTAATTAATTAGATTTTGGTGGTGATCCGGATCCAATCAATTAATAAGATTTTCAGGATAGGTCAGAAATGGGCTAACTTAGAATTGATTACATTTTGGTGGTGATCAGGATCCAATTAATTAATTAATTAATTAATTAATTAAATTTTCAGGATAGGTCAGAAATGGGGTAACTTAGAATTGATTACATTTTGCTGGTGATCCGGATCCAATTAATTAATAAAAATTTTTACAGTGAGAGAATTCAGCTGCCTTCGCGGAGGTCTGCGCTCTCTGAGTGCTCTAGTTCAGTGCTATTCAACCTTTTTTGAACTTGTTCACTCCTAGCGACTCGACTTCTGAAGTCATTCACCCCACTATCCCATTATCCATTTTTTTTTATTACTTTTGAAACTGCAATGCTTAACTAAGTCCTAACCCAGTACTGTCCTAACCTAACCTAACCGTACGAACTAATGTGACGGCTGTTGTTGTATGCTGTCCGCGATTTTGTCAAATCTGGG
>NW_014578054.1:55132-66959 GCF_000485595.1 Priapulus caudatus | reverse complement strand
AACAAAGATAACCTTGTTCTATAAGTGGTCGGAGGTGCCTGCCTGCGGCAGTATATGGCAGAGTTAAGCAGCCGCGGGGCTCTTCTCATGCTCGTATACTGATGTGAATCATAAGGCTATCCTACACGCTCCTAACATTTCCATCGTCAGGTCCTGTGCCACGTGTCTGTGTATGCTATGTTGTGTACATGTCCGACCGGTCGTCACTCGGTTCGTGGTCGTTCGTTCGTTCGTTCGGTCGTTCGTTCAATCGTCGTATCATTCTCGTTCGGTCGTCATGTGTTTCGTTCGTTCGTTTCGCGGTCTGTTGTCGGTTCCGTCGTCCGTCCGTCCTTTCGTCCGTTCTGTTCCGGCGTCCGTCCGTCGGCCTTGCCTGCCTGTCCTGTCTATTCTGTTTTCTCTCTGCCTGGATCTGAAGTCTGTGCTTTGCGTGCCTGCATGTTTGTATTAATCTATCCGTCTTGTGTGACGCGGCCCTGGCTCGGCTGCTGGCTGTCTGTCTATAAACCTGAGTTATGGCGACCTAACTTAACGCAATAATATCTGTAGAGACGCGCATATATGCGACTTCAATTCATCAACCTACTGGAAACAGAAGACGGCTGCTACAGCTTTGGTTGCCACACTCACGCCTCCGATGGGGATACTGCGAATTTTTCCGCCGAACAGTTGCGTATATCGAACGTCTTCAGCTATATTAATGCAGGCTTTGAAGAAAGCTTCGTAAGTCTTGAGATGCAAATCAATCGATCGAGCTCGCCGTGGCTGTGTCAGTGAACGGCGTAATGCTGTAGGCTGTACATCGATGAGATTGGAGGATAAGCGATTTGAGAATCTGTGAAAGTCTGGCGGATCCCTCACAAGAGAAAATGCCCCACGACATTTTCAATAGGGGCATAGCCATTTCAACCTAAACCCTTGTATATTATCTAGCTAGTCTTCAAGTAAACAAGAAAAAGTACATAACGTCCTGTAAACATAGACAAAAGAATAAAAGCTAAAAAAAAGCTAGCGAAATAAATTCGAATTCATTTTTATGCGCCTGGTTTACGGACGCGTTAAAGCCATGCCAGGCGGAACGGCCCCAGATGGGTTAAACACTTGCCTGTACACGGAAGAGGTGGAGGATAGGCTTGAGTGAAAAGGTTGCTATCGACCGACTTGGAACGTTCAATAATAAATGATAGTGAATAAACACGAAATGTATGTTACTGCCAAAGTCCGTTAATGTTTCTAAATACATTCTTTCGCTACTATTATTGCCGAGAGTTTCCTGTTAAATGGCGTCAAATCCCTCGTCTGCAACACACATGCAGGTACAATCCTCAACCACGCCGCTGGGCAAAACAACAAGAATGTAGAGTCTATATTAATTAACCTAGTATTATAAATATATGTCCAAGAACTAAAGAAATAATACATGTATGTGGCGCTAGTATTATACGCTCTTGATATAGGTCTGGCTATATTTTCGATAGGTTTGTGTACAGCGATTCGCAAGTGTCTGTGCTACGACAGTGGTTGAGTACCTATAGTTACTTAACCAATCCACCCCGTCGCTGCGTCGTGAGCCGGAATGTATTCACAGATCACGGAGCGATATTTATATCGAAGTGAACCTGACGTAGTTGTTTGTATTCGCTAGTGTGATCTCATCGCTGGGTTCCTGTTCCCTGCGCTAGGCGCACTGATCCAGTTATTACACCCAGTAGTATGCTACGTCTCTAAAATGCCGCGTTTTCTTCTTGCTTGAAGAAAGAGGCTGTTTTAAATGTAGGTTGGGATGGCGGATTGTTGTGCTTTTGTGTATTACTACCTGTTCTTGTTTAGCGGGTAGAGAACTGCTGAGCAGGTACACGATTTATTTTATGTACCCACACGCGAATAACTGCGGTAACGACCCCCGGGCAATACAACTGGACTCTTTCTAACCTTTTTTTTTATTCATCGATTCTCTAATATTTTGCCTTCCACTCGCTTGGGTATAGTATTGAGGCTGAGACGGTGGGTCGCT
This sequence comes from Priapulus caudatus, assembly GCF_000485595.1. Classification (NCBI taxonomy): domain Eukaryota; kingdom Metazoa; phylum Priapulida; class Priapulimorpha; order Priapulimorphida; family Priapulidae; genus Priapulus; species Priapulus caudatus. The sequence goes on along the minus strand of NW_014578054.1, from coordinate 64,945 downwards.
ACCCGACCCGACTCTGCCGACTGTTTTACGTAAGCCCACGTATGTGCGAAGCGAGACAAACGTAACGTTGTAGCTATGGGGCAGTGATGATAGTAATAATAGCGGGAAAGGGGACCAACGCGTGATGTAGAGTTTGGTGGATTAGAGTTGGTTGTGGGGACGTTTGGGGTTTGGTTGTGGACGTTTAAAGGGTTGTTTGGGGACGTTCTTGGGCGGTTTTGTTGTGGGGGCTTGTTGTTGGGGGCGGGTAGCGCGTTATTGTGGACTGTGGAGGACCAGTGCACCCTCCTTTCTTTCTCGCTTAGTTCGTTGGCCTATTTAAGCGTGGCGATGTGGTGATTTTTTGAATGTTATAAATCATCCGTTTTCTGACCCCCGTCTGAGCGGAATAATTGGATAAACACAAATGCACGGACATCATCTAACTTAACTCCGCCGCAATTAACACGCAGCTTGTAGATGTCGCCTAGTTTGAGGGAGCAGGAGACTGGAGTGATCAGCGGTCGTTACGTTATATGCGTAAACGTATAAAATCATGTCTGTGCTAACTCTTAGTAGCGATAGTTCGATGTAGTCGGCATGGCCATCCTGTCTGTCCTACCGGTCCGATGGATATTCACTCGAAATTCGGTCTACAAATTTCTTAGGCTGGTAATTTCTATTCGTTGTAGTCCTTTTGTTCTATTAGTCCTGCCGATTCTGTTTTATATTCATATTATGACGTATTTCTGTTTGTGATTTCTATAGTCGTTGGTTTGTGTTAATTACAAGATTTCGTTGCGCTTTGGCTCAGTTTATGTAAAATATCAACACTTACGGTTAATAAGGTTCTATTAAACGCTCACAAATGCGCACCAAAACGCTAAATTTCTTACAAAGTACTAGACTAGCAATATACGTCTTCGGTGCATGCATAATCACGACTACTTATGACAAAATAAACTCTAGTTCCTCGCATTTCAACATGCGCGTGTGTCCTTATAAAAGGTATTTGAAAATACCGTCCACTGTTTTTCAAATTTGCCGATGCTTGTTGACGACGTTTCGTTGCTCTGCCAGGCAAACGTCCACGGGTGTAGCAAAGATTTTCTACGGCCCCGTGTGCGTTATTCGCTTGCATACGCGCTAGCGCAATGTTCGCCGCTGTGGGCGATATCAAGCCTAAAATCAATACGTTAGTTTTCACGTTTATTACGGGCTGCACGTCTACGTTTTGGCTTGTTTCGTTTGCACAACCTACCTTTCCCGGCGTCCTCTCATTAACGACTGCGCCACTAGCAAACAGTTTACCGGGGACAAAACAATTCTTACTAACACCCTGTACAACATGTGACGTCACGCACAAACCAAGTCGATTGTTTTGTTGTTTGGAAACAAGTTAGCGTTGGCGCCCTGATTACCTGATTTTCGCACCTCTTTCTTGTTGGGAAACGTGCAGTCAAATGGGAGGAAGCGTCAGAGTTTATTTTGTCATTAAGGTAGTGTGATTATGCATTGCCACGAAGTATTGCTAGTCTAGTACTGTAGAAATTAGCGTTTTGGTGCGCATTGTGCCTTTAAACCGCATTGCTGCCTACGTTATTTAATCTCAAGCATCGAACCATCTGACGTTAAGATCGCGTCCGCTACTCTCGACTTACTCCATTTGCGGATCAGTTGACTGTATTGGGGTTGGACTTTCCGGTGAGTCTGGTATCGGAAGCAACTGAATGGATGGTTTCTTAACTAGAGTTTCAAGGCTGGCTGGTTAGCTAGACCAACGTTTTCTATGTGCTCCGAGTATCATAACGCACGGCGGACCAACGCCCACCGACGGCAGCGCAAACGCACGCACACACACCAACACACAACACACACACACACAACACACACACCGGCCAAGATGAATAAGTATCATTAATTTTAGAACAAGTTCAAAGAAATTGTCGAATTGTCAAAAAGTCAAAGTCCCGCCTTATACGTTAATTCGAATGTTTGTTGTAGCTATAACGGGGATTCATCGAAATTTATCAATGCGTGAGCCTAGGTGAGGGCAGGTGGCGACTTCACCATGCCCTAGTGTACAGAGAATTATTATCCCTGAACTACACATTGCTATTGTACCCTGCAATCGTCTACTTAATATATCCGTATATTCCTAACCTCACATTAATCCTTAGTTATTCGTAAGTGAATTAGAATGGCTAACTGCAATGTGTTTTCGTGATGTTGTTTACTCGGCTTGTCCGTGCGTGCGTGCGTTGCGCTGCGTGCGTAGGCGTGCGTGCGTGCGGCGTGCGTGCGTGCTTGGGCGTGCGTGCGTGCGTGCGTGCGTTGGTGGCGTGCGTGCGTGCGCTGCCGTGCGTGGCTGCGTGCGTGCGTGCGTGCGTGCGGATACTGGTGGAATGTAAGGCGTGACGTTTTAACTATATATTTGTTTCTTTCTGATCATCGTTTAGCAGTTCATAGGATCATGTGATGGTGGGCATTGAAGATATGCACATGGCCACCAACGGTCACCGAACGTGTACGCGACATGTGAGTGGTTCCAAATATGTCGTGCGTGCGCGCGTGGTGTGTGAGTGCGCGCCGTGTGTGTGTAAGTGCGCGCAGCCGTGTGTCTGCGCGCGTCGTGTGTGTGTGTGTGTGCGCGCGCGCGTGTGTGTGTGCCGCGCGCGCGGGTGTGTGTGTATGCGCGCGTGTGTGTGCCGCGTAGGGTGTGCGTGGAGGCGTTGCATTCGTGCGTGCGCGCGTGTGGTGTGTGCCGCGCGTGTGTTGTGTGGTGTGTGTGTGTGCGCGCGCAGTGTGGTGTGTGTGTGTGCGCGTGTGCGTGCGCGCAGCGTGTGTGTGTGTCCTGTATAGTGTATAACCGCAAAGAATTTCTCAGCTAATCACCTAAAAAAAAGAAATTGAGTTTTTGTTGTTGCCCTGCTCATTGAAGAATCATTGTTAGCGCACGTGGTACTATTTATTACACGGAGGCGTCATCGTCGAAATATGTAGAAATAATTTATTAGCCCGTCTTACTCTCTCTCATCATCTCTCTCGTCTCTCTCTCTCTCTCTACCTCTCTCTCTACTCATCATTCTCCGATCTCTCTCTCTCTCTCTATCTCTCTCTCTCCCCTCTTCCGCGCCGGCAGCGTCGTCTCGTCGTCCTCTCTCTCTCTCTCTCTCTCTCCCTCTCTCTCTCGCGCTCCTCTCCTGTCTCTCTCTCCTCCTTTCTCTCTCTCTCCTTCTTCACTCCTCGTCCGCCCTTTCTCTCTCCTCTCTCCTCAATCAATCCAACCTCTTCTCTCCTCTCGCTCTCGCTCTCTCTGTCTTCTCTCTCTCTCTCTCTCCTCTCTCTCTCTCTCTCTCGTTCTGCGTGCGTGCGTGTGTGCTGTGCGGCGTGCGGTCGGAGCGGTGCGTGGCCGGCGAGGGGGCGTTGAGTGTGTGTGTGTGTGTGTTTGAGTGTTTGAGTGTGTGTGTGTGTGTGCGTGCGTGCGTGCGTGTGTGTGCGTGTGTGCACAAGTAAGTGGAACTCTCTAATCACTCCCGTGCAGCACGCTAAGCTGGGTATAGATGCAGGGCGTGGATTCGGGTAGCACGAGCACAGCCCGGTAACAGGAGCGAAGAGGCTACACTGGTAGAGCTAGGTTACCGCGTCGCGTAGCCCCAAGTTATTATTGTTATTACATAATATCCCGATAATGTAATATATCTCCAATAATGTCACCCAGTTGTTGGGGGACCCGTACGCGTGTGGCGTCTGTAAACGGTAGGTGGCGACATCTACCGACGGTCCACGCTTCTTACTGCTGATCTCATCAGTAAACACATTGCAGTGACGTCACACTACCGTCATCCTGTCTGACGAGCAGATTTACGTCATCAGCTAGGTAATCAGTCTTACCCTTCGCTGCGTATGAATCACATGAATGTCAAAATTGCCGTTGAACGTGAGTCAAGTCTTAGCAAGCAACTTACATCTCCTGGAATGCCCCCTAGTACCAGAGCCCTTGTAGACCTAGAGACCTCGAGGTTTTCAACCACCGCGCCAGGTCATGTGTGCTGCCGTGGCTAGGTCGGGTGTAGTGTAGTGACCCGAGAAGAAGAAGAGTTACATTACTTTACTTATTTTGCTGACTTACTTTACTTTACTTACTTGACTTTAGCAGCTAGGTAATCCATATACCCTTCGCTGCGTATGAATCACATGAATTCAAAAATTGCGGTTGGTCCTAGGAAGCTTACTTACGTTACTTTAGCTTTACTGGAGTGGAGAGGTGCTGGTGGTGGATGATTGGGGGCGGGATCACACTGGATCTAGGTTCATTAACGTACACGGTCGCTTTCTTTGGCAACGTTGTCGGCGGCATGTCAGGAGACGGGCATACCCCTTCCTATATGTGCAGCATGTTGCCATGTTGAACAGATGGTTGCCACAGATGAATCAGGGACTGGTTCTGGCTCTCTCTCAAGTTTTGGTTCTCTCTCAAGTTCTGGTTCTCTATATAGTTCTGGTTCTCTATCTAGTTCTGGCTCTCTCTCAAGTTCTGGCTCTCTATTAAGTGCTGGCTCTCTGCTTCGATCTGGTTTTGTTAGATTTTCGTATCTGATTAACAAAGGATTTCGGTCCGTGATTGGTCGGTGGCAGCACGTGGACCACGCGGTGAACACGTGCACATCTACGCGCTGCAGATCTAACAGAGCTATGGCTGGGAGAGCGTGGTCCTCGTCGTGTGAAGCTGTCATGCATTGCATCTCATCTCACTCCCGCGTATATATATATATCATCAAGAGTAGATAAATAACTATTTATCTACTCTTGATATCATCTACGCCGACTGAACTTTTGCTCCGATTTTCTGCGAGGAGAGATCGCTAGAAGCTGTTTGTAGCGATTTTTTGATTGATTGTCTTGATTGTGCCGCACGGCAGGGCAGGCGTGATCGGTGAGAGAGCAGACTGTCTCTATTGCCTCTCTCTCTTGCGCGCGCTCTCTCTCTTCTGCTTACTTCTAATGTCGTGTTTCTAATTCGTCATGTCTCTGCGTATTAAATTATAACAAGAACTAATAATACATAGTGGATTACAAGTACCTTCCCGTTACCGTTCGTTGTCACTTGCGTGCCCCACCCCAACCCACGCTGCTGCTCCGTTTTGGACACTTATTTCATCACGGTCCTTCATGGGTACTATGAAGTTGTGCGATCCTTGGTCTCCGTTGTTAGAAATAAAATTAGTCTCAACATTAGTCTTAACATTATATTTCTCTCACAGACCGTTGGTAGAAGCGCGGTTGGTACGGTATGCAAGAAATTGTTGAAATGTTAAGACTAATGTTAGGAGTAATTTTGTTTCTGACACAGCGTCCCCTGGGTTTCAGCTCGTTACCTCACAGTCTCCTTTAGAATGTCCGCTTATGTGCTGATGCATTATGACGGTTAATCATTAATCTAGTTGTTCGTTGTCTAGTGAAATCTTGTCGTGAAAGAGTGCAGTTGGGGATATCTCCAAACCCCTTATATTAGCAGAGATCGTTAATATTCCCATAGCTCCCATAGGTATGTTTCGTGAGTGATGTACGGAAATTATATCAATGTTCTCACTGTTAGAGGATGTTAATTTGCATTTGAAGTTACTCTAGTAGTTGTTATCAGTCTGTCTTTCAAGTTCTAAAATTAGATTCAACAACGCGTTGCATGTGTTACAGTTGACTAAAAAGGGGAAAAATGATAAAAGGAAATGAACTTGCTGGTTAATCAATCGCGTATGAGCTCTAAAACACTAAGAATCTAAAACACTAAGAATATAAAACACTAAGAATCTAAAACTCTGTAAGAATATAAAACACTAAGAATCTACAACTCTGTAAGAATCTACAACTCGGTAAGAATCTAAAACACTAAGAATCTACAACTCTGTAAGAATCTACAACTCTGGAGGAATCTACAACTCTGTAAGAATCTAAAACTCTGTAAGAATCTAAAACACTAAGAATCTACAACTCTGTAAGAATCTAAAACTCTGTAAGAATCTAAAAGCACCGCGCGGCTCTAAAGGAATAAGGTTTCGAAAACAATCACCTACCCTCGGGAGATATTTACACACCTGTGCCGGTGTAGTAGCGCTCATTTGGGCGGCCCGATATGTCCGTGTAAACCGGTGCATCAGTGTAGCTTGATGCGGCTTAGTGTGTTTACACTGACGTTACTTACACTGACGTTACTGTAAGTGTAAGCGCATAAGGTTGCGGCCTGACCCGGGCCGGACTTACACTTAATGTTTCTTGGCGACGTTGATGGAGATTGAGATGGTGCTCGATGGAGAAATATATACTTTGAGGTCCAAGGTTGTGCGTATGAAACGGATAACCTTCATATATGAACGCGCCTGCGGGCGTGTGCGTGTCTTTGTATTTATGTGTCTAAAACGTGGCATGTTCATTCAGGTTTACCCATTTTCTAATTAACAACCTTTTTAATTACCCATTTTCTAATTAACAACCTCTGATTTCAAAGTATATATTTTTTATATCGTCATCATCAGTACACGTACCCTGACAACGTGTTTGGTATATTGACCTGAAATTGCCTGAAATTGTGTGAATTTGCTCGACATTGGTACAGACATGGGGGGACATGATGTGAGCGGTGGGTGGGTAGTGTTCCCTCGACTCCTGTGTCATGTCCTGATGGTGTGTATGGATCAGTAATGTTGTCTAGGAGCCAGGACTTGTTCTATAAGTGGTCGGAGGTGCCTGCCTGCGGCAGTATATGGGCAGAGTTAAGCACGCGGGCTTTCTCATGCCGGTATATGATGTGAATCATAAAGCTATCCTAGCACGCTCCTACATTCATCGGTCTAGTCTGTCCACGTGTCTGTATGTATGTTTGTATGTCGACCGGTCGTTCACTCGTTCGTTCGTTCGTTCGTTCGTTCGTTCGTTCGTTCGTTCGTTCATTCGTTCGTTCATTCGTTCGTTCGGTCGTTCATGTGTTCGTTCGTTCGTTTGTTCGGTCTGTCGGTCCGTCCGTCCGTCCGTCCTTTCGTCCGTCTGTCCGTCCGTCCGTCTGCCTGCCTGCCTGTCTGTCTATCTGTTTTCTCTCTGCCTGTCTGAGTCTGTGTTTGCGTGCCTGCATGTTTGTATGTTTATCTATCCGTCTGTGTGACCGGCTGGCTGGCTGGCTGGCTGGCTGTCTGTCTATAACCTAGTTTGCAACCTAACTTAACGCAATAGATATCTGAAGAGACGCGCATATATGCGACTTAATTATCAACCTACTTGAAACAGAAGACGGGCTGCTACACTTGTGTTGCCACACTCAACGCCTCCGATGGGGATACTGCGAATTTTTCCCGACATTGCTATATCGAACGTCTTCAGCTATATTATGCAGGGCTTGAAGAAAGCTGTCGTAGTCTTGAGATGCAATCATCGTCGGAGCTCGCGTGCGTGTCAGGAACGCTGTAATGCTGTATGCTGTACACGATGAGATGGAGGATAAGCGATTTGAGAATCTGGTGAAAGCTGCGGATCCCTCACAGAGAAAATGCCCATGAGCATTTCAATAGCATAGCCATTTCAACCTACCTTGTATATTATCTACTAGTCTTCAGTAAACAAGAATAAGTACATAACGTCCTGTACATAGACAAAAATAAAAGCTAAAAAAAAAGCTAGCGAAAATAAATTCTAATTCATTTTTATGCGCCTGGTTTACGGACCCTTAAAGCCCATCCACGGACCCCCAAGGGGTTAAGAACCCTTGCTGTACACGGAGAGGTGGAGGATAGGCTTGAGTGAAAAGGTTGCTATCGACCACTTGGAACGTTTCAATAATAAAATGATAGTGAATAAACACGAAATGTATTTACTGCCAAAGTCTTAATGTTTCTCTACTTTCTTTCGCCTATTATTGCCGAGAGTTTCCTGTAAATGGCGTTCAAATCCTCGTCTGCAACACACATGCAGGTACACCTCACGCACGCCGCTGGGCAGAAACAACAAGAATGTAGAGTCTATATTTATATAATCCTAGTATTATATAATATAGTCAAGACTAAAGAATAATACATGTATGTGCGCTAGGTATTATACGCTCTTGATATAGTCTCTATATTTCGTGGTTTGTGTACAGCGAATTTCCAAGTGTCTGTGCTATCGACAGTGGTTGGAGTACCTATAGTACTTACCAACACCGTCGCTGCGTGCGTGAGCGGAATGTATTCACACACGGAGCGAATTGAAATCGAGTGAAACTGACGTAGTTGTTTGTATTCGCTTAGTTTAACTCATCGCTGGGTTCCTGTCCCTCTAGGCGGCACTGCATTCCATTATAACAGTAGTATCTACTGTCTTCTAAAAATGCCCGTTTTCTTCTTCTTAGAAAATGGCGTTTTATTATGGTTGGGTGATGGCGGATTGTTGTGCTTTTGTGATTACTACCGTTCTTGTTTAGCGGGTAGAGACTGCTAGCTAGTACAGATTATTTTATGTACCCAACACGCGAATACTGCGGTAACGACCCCCGGGCAATCACTGACTCTTTCATATACTTTTTTTTATCTCGATTTCTCTAATATTTTCCTCAAGCGCGTTTGGTCTAGTATTGAGGTGAGACGGTGGGTCGCTAGCCCGACCAGACTCTGCGACTGTTTTACGTAGCCACGTAGTGAGAAGCGAGAACGTAACTTGTAGCTAGTGGGTGATGATAGTATAATAGCGGGAAAGGGGACCACGCTGTATGTGAGTTTGGTGGGATTAGAGTTGGTTGTGGGGACGTTTGGGGGTTTGTTGTGGGACGTTTAAGGGTTTGTTGTGGGGACGTTTGGGGGTTTTGTTGTGGGGGCTTGTTGTTGGGGGGGGGTAGAGGCGTTATTGTGGACTGTGGAGGACAGTGCACCCTCCTTTCTTTCTCGCTTAGTTGTTGCCTATTTATAGCGTGCGAGTGGTGATTTTCTGAATGTTAAAATATCCGTTTTTCCCCCCGCTGAGCGGATAATTGGATCAAACACAAATGCACGGGACATCATCTAATTAATCCGCCGCAATTAAGCACGCAGCTTGTAGATGCGCTAGTTTGAGGGAGCAGGAGACTGAGTGATCAGCGTCGTTATCGTTATAGCGTAACGTATAAATCTGTCTGTGCTACTCTATAGCGATAGTTGATGTAGTCGGCATGGGCCATCCTGTCTGTCTACACGGTCCGAGGATATTCACCGATTCGGCTACAATTTCTTAGGCTTGTATTTCTATTCCGTTGTAGTCCTTTTGTCTATAGTCCTGCCGATTCTGTTTATATTATATTTATGACGTATTTTCTGTTTGTGATTTCTATAGTCGTTGGTTTTGTGTTAATTACAAGATTTCGTTGGCTGCCCTTTGGCTTTGGCACGTTTATTGTAAAATAATCAACACTTACGGTTGATAAGTCTATAAAGGCTCACAAATGCGCACCAAACGCTAATTTCTTACAAGTACTAGACTAGCATATACGTCTTGCATGCATAATCACTACTACCGTTATGACAAAATAAACTCTAGTTCCCCGCATTTCACATGCGGGTGTCCTTATAAAGCAGGTATTTGAAAATACCGTCCACTGTTTTCAAATTTGCCGATGCTTGTTGACGCAACGTTTCGTTGCCTCTGCCAGGCAACGTCCAGCGGGTGTAGCAAGATTTTCTACGGACCCGGTGCGTTATTCGCTTGCAACGCTGCTAGCGCACTGTTCGCCGCTGGGGCGATATCAAGCCTAAATCAAATACGTTAGTTTTCACGTTTTTACGGCTGCCACTTCTACGTTTGGCTTGTTTCGTTTGCACAACCACCTTTCGCCGGCGTCCT
>NW_014578054.1:45132-52632 GCF_000485595.1 Priapulus caudatus | reverse complement strand
CCCGTAGCGTGTGGCGTCTTAAACGTAGGTGCGACATCTACCGACGGCCACGCTTCTTCCTGCGCTGAATCTCATCAGTAATACTACATTGCAGTGACGTCACACTACGTCATCCTGTGCTGACGAGGCAGATTTACAGTCATCAGCCTGAGGTAATCAGTTCTTACCCTGTCGCGTGCGTATGAATCACATGAGATGTCAAAATGGCCGTTGAACGTGAGTCAAGGTCTTAGCAGCAAGCTACATCTCCTGAAATCCCCCTAGTAACCAGAGCCCTTGTAAGACCTAAGAGTAGAGACCTCGAGGTTTTTCAAACCAGCCGCCCAGGTCATTGTGTGCCTGCCGGGCTAGGTCGGGTGTAGTGTAGTGACCGCGAGAAGAAAGAGAGTTACATTTACTTTTGACTTATTTTGCTGCACTTACTTAGCTTTACTTACTTGGACTTTAGCAGCTAGGTAATCCATATACCTTCGCGCGATGCATCACATGAATTCAAAAATGCGGTGTGGTCCTAGGAAGCGTTACTTACGTTACCTGTTAGCTTTAGCTGGAGTGAGAGCGTGCTGGTGGTTGGATGATTGGGGCGGCGATGCAACTGGACTAGGTTCATTAACGTACAGCGGTCGCTTTCCCTTGGCAACGTTGTCGGCGGCAGTCAGGAGACGCATACCCTCTTATGTGCAGCATTGCCGATGTTGAAGCCAGATGGTTTGCCCCCCCAGGATGAATCAGCGGACTGTTCTGGCTCTCTCTCAAGTTCTGGTTCTCATCTCAAGTTTCTGGTCTCTATAATAGTTCCCGGTTCTCTATCTAGTTCTGGCTGCTCTCTCAATTTCTGGCTCTCTATTAGTCTGGCTCTCTGCTTCGATCTGGTTTTGTTTAGATGTTCGTATGCTGATTAACAAAGGATTTCGGTCCGTGATTGTCGGTGGCAGCAACGTGGACCACAGCGGTGAACAGTGCACATCCTACGCGCGGCAGATCTAACAGAGCTATGGCTGGGAGAGCGTGTCCTCCGTCGTGTGAAGCTGTCATGCATTGCAAATCTCATGCTCACTCCCGCGTATATATATATCACTCAAGTAGATTAAAAAACTATTTATCTACTCTGATATTCATCTACGCCGACTGGAACTTTTTGCTCGCGATTTCTGCGAGGAGAAGATCGCTAGAAGCTGGTTTGTACGATTTTTGAATTGATTGTCTTGATTGTGCCGCACGACAGGCAGGCGTGGATCGGTGAGAGAAGCAGACTGTCCTCTAATGCATGCCTCTCTCTCTTGCGCGCAGCTCTCTCTCTGCCTTTTTTTCTCATCGCGCGCGCGTTCCTCTCTCTCTGCCTTTTTTTTTCTCTCTCGCGCGCGCGAGCTTCTCTCATCTGTCTTTGTTTTTCTACGCGCTCGCCCTCGCCGCTCGCTCGCTAATCTCTTCCCAATCTCTCTCTCTCATCTCTCTCCTCTCGTTCTCTCTCTCTCTCTCATCCTCTCTCTCCGTTCTCTCATCTCTCGTCTTCGCTCTCTCTCTCTATCTGCTTTTTATCTTCTCTCTTCCGCTCTCTCTCTCTCTTCTCTCTCATTTCTCTTCTCTCTCATCCTCCTTCTCTATCTCTTTTTTAATCTTATCTCGTCTCACGGCGCTCTCTCTCTCTCCTCTCTCATCGTCTCTCTCTCTCTCTCATCTCTTTTTTTATACTTCTCATCTTACCGCTCTCTCTCATCGTTTCTCGCGCTGTCCCTCTCTTGCCTGATAATACTCTCCCTCTCTGATCGCACATTCTGTTTTCTCTCGCGGCTCCTAGTCTCTCGGCCCTGTCTTTCCCCCCTCCTATTCTCTCCTCTTTCTCGCTCTCGTTTCTAGCACCCGTTGTCCCCCCCCCCCAACGCACGCGCAGACCATAAAATGACACTAGACAGAATGCAAACGATAGCGCCGATGAAACGACTATTACATGTCAGTAACAGGTTTTCTTTCCCGCGCTCGTCACGCACCTATATACTCTCCTCATTCTCTCCTCTCGCTCTCTCTCTCTCTCTCTCTCTCTCTCTTCGTCTCTCTCTTCTCCTCGGCTCTCCCTCTCCTTCCTCTCTCTCTTCTCTCTCCTTCCTCCTCTCCTCTCTCTCTCTCTTTCTCTCTCTCTCTATCTCTCTCTCTCTCCCTCCTCTTTCTCTCTTTCACCCCTCCTCTCTCTCCCTCTATTACACGTAACAGGTTTCCTCGCTGCATGTCCCTCGCACGTGCTAAGCAGATGATCATATCCCAGCAGCCGAATGCTCTTCAGTATTTCTCTCATAGATGAGCAACCGCCACGTGTCTTTCCACACGGACCTCCGGCCACGCTTCACAGTCCGTAACATACCGGGGCGTGCATCGTAAACACTTGCTTATTTACGTTCCTACACAGACGATGGGTGATTTATATAGTTGCTTGTGGTTGATAGTCGTGATAGCCAGCAGCCATTGTCGTTGCTACTTTAGTTGGTGTCAGTCTAAACAGAGATGATGAAGGGGTTGAATCGTGATTAGCAATGCAGGGCATGTGCGTCGTGATAAAGCATGTGCTACGGTACCACAGAATTATAGCAGTCACTAGTATATTGTTATAGCAGTATATATAGTAGTAGTGTAGTGTGTAGTAGTAGTTAATTATAGCAGTCGGTAGTTCTGTTCATATAACGTAAAGTTCTGTTCATAAAACCTTTTTAGATGAATTGTTTGTAAGGCATTATTAGTATTTACCGTAGGTACGATGTGTGAGGAAACCTTGTATCTTTCTGGACTACACTCATGTTGTACAGATTTTAACGAGGAAGTTAGCTGTAAACGTAAATTTTATTTGCATACAAACGAAAAAGAATTACAATTTAATTGTAATAGAAAAAATAGGAATGCATTCGAAATAAAAGCACGAGCATATGTGTTCCAATGAAAAGATAATGATAAAATAAAATGTAATATCTATTTAAATATCAAATGTATAAGCTTTAATTAAAATATAAACTAAATTTAGAGTAAAACGTGGTTAAACTGTAATGCAATTAAAACTTAAATTCCTCAAAAAAAAGTCAGCAAGAATCACCATTGTTTGGTAAATGTTAAAAGCAAGTTTGTGATCACTGATAACAGGACAGGACGCATCTTTACCGGAAGCAATAGATAGGTGTAGGCAACAGCAAAAATGAAATACGCTGCACGGATAGTGCCTATATAGTTAGTATTGGTCGTATAGTTACGGTCGTAAATATACGGGCATGCGCTCTTGTCTCTAGCTGAGTGTGACCCTACCGCCACCTACTGACACAGAAGGGAAACCTCCAGATTAACAATACGTGGTTAGTCAATGAATCCCGGCTTATAAACGGTGTAATGAAAGAAGTATTGCGTGCGCGGGGGGGGGAAGTCGCAATTTGCTCTGGCCGCAAGGCAACATCTTTTTTTGCGGTAGAAAATATCATTACTAGGATGCGTGTTGTAAACAGCTTTTCTTTGCTGCCCTTTGGCCTGTCCCATTAACTGTGTGTGCGTGCGTGCGTGCGTGCGTGCGTGCGTGCGTGCGTGCGTGCGAGTGTGTGCGTACACACACCTGCCACTACACGAAGCTACAGTGAAAGTCGACATTCTCGATATTTTCTTGTTTTGTAGTGTGTGGGTATGATACGCGTTTGTTTCCGAGTCTAATACTCATTTCTAGATCAATATATCATCGTTTTTTTTATTGTCGTTCGTCGCAGAAAAAGCTTCGTTGTAACGTATGTTGGTCTTGCCTCCATCACACGCGTAATCACCGTTTTCATGGGTTGTAACTTTTTCTGATATTTTCATTCGGAAACTTACAACTTTCGTTGTAGCAAAGACTTGCTTGTAGAAAGTAGAAAGTAAAACTGGCAGAATGCCTTGTACAAACTGGCAGATATGTGCACGTGGTTGACGTATTCTCTACTGACGCTCATAGGGTCTATGTCCCCCAGGGTACAGCCGGAACGTACCCTGGGTACGGTCCGGTATACCATCCCGACTGTACATCTGGTCCACGTAATTTGATGATGGAGGGTTAGGATTAAGGTTAGGGTTAGGATTTAATGGTTGGGTTGTCGGGTTCGGCAGAGATTAAGCGATAGGCCACTCATTCACGAAACTCGTTTATTTGCATAGAGCGAGGCTACGGTCCCGGGTGAAATATTAGATAGTATCCGAAGGTAACGTTCCGTAAATACCGACCTGTACCCCCGGGCTAACGTTCTTGGCGTACCGCCGGGACATAAGACCCTATGAGTCTCTACTGAACGGGGTATATATCCTGAGCTCCATACGCTCGTTATAAATCAGTATGGCCTTTTTACGGTTACATTGAATGTTCTACTCTGAGTCAGTTAATACAAAGCGTCGGCGCGCAACGAATCTGCCAGGGTAGTAGATTGCAATAGGGTTGATACAGTTTGGTTTAGACACACTCTATGAATTTGTTAAACTGTGGTGAGATTCTGCTGTTGAACAATGATAGTAACCACAAACCCACACTATATATATATATGTGGTGTGTGTGTTTGTTGTGTGTGTGTGTTCGTGCGTTCGTATGCGTGTGTTGTGTATAATATCACATGAACAATATATCAAGAGCGTATAAGTATGCTTACTAAGAGCATAACTTAATACGCTCTTGACTCATTATATATAAATATGATATATGTACTCTTGATATACTTTATATAATAAAATCAAAACGGCGACTTGTAATTAAATTAAAGTGTGCCGTAGTAAGTCATGACTTAAACTTCTCTTGATATAATTGTATAACGGCAAATACATTATCGTATATATATTAATATATATTATATATAAATACTATATATTTGTTATATATATATATTTATGTGTGTGGGTATTTTGGTTATACACCCCGCACTGTAGCTATAGCTTGTTTATTTATCTCGGGAAAAATGCACGGCTAAATGCACGACGCGGCAGAATGTTTGTAAGATGCGGGAGCAGGATAAAAGTGTGTTGACCGATTGGGCAGCTGTACATCCACACAGATATTTATTTACCAGCTTCAGATTCTTATATTTATGTGCGTCAATGTTGCAACAGGAACGCTAAAAGGAAATCGGCAACTTTTCGTACGAGCTAATACACATACGGACACCGTTCATGTGTGAGCGTGGTCATAGAAGCTGGGATGCTTGACCTGATTCAGCATTTTTACAGACAATTTTACACATACAGACACCCGTTCATGTGTGAGCGTCGACATAGAAGCGGTAAGGCTGGGGGAAGCGACACCTTTACCTGCAATGTTACACATACAGACACCGTTCATGTGTGAGCGTGGACATAGAAGCGGTAAGGCTGGGGGAAGCGACACCTTTACCTGCAATGTTACACATACAGACACCGTTCGATGTGTTGAGCGTCGCCAATAGAAGCCGTATAGTCAGGAGGAAGCACACTCTATACCTGCAATGTTAACACGATAACAAGGACATTCCGTTCGTGTTGGGTGAGCCATGGACATTTGTAGGATGCGTTCACGGCTGGAGGAACGCTACACGCTTTTAGCATGCAATGTTTAGCACATACAGACACTGTTCATTGTCCTGGTATACGTCGACATAAGAAGCGGTAAGGGCTGGGGGAAGAACGTATCACCTTTTACCTGCAAGTACACAATACATGACACTTCATGTGTGAGCGTGGACATATCTAGCAACAGAGATGTTGAATGATTCAACATATTTACCTGCAATGTTCGCGTGAGGGGAAGCAAGCGCACGAAAGCCCACCAGTCGTTATTCCAATAGTTTTTCTAATGATCGCGCAGTAGAACTATTCGTCATGAGTGTGTATTACTGTAAGTGAACTAAGTCCGACCGCCTACTCACACATTAAGGCTGTTGTCGACGCAATCCGTTCATTGGTGCGTGTAATGGTGCGTTGTAACGCAGTACCTTTTGTTATATGCGACTGGTCAAAGTTTTGCTGGCCAGTAGGCAGGAATAGTTATAGAAGGAATTGAGATGCAGAAACTGAAATAAAGGAACTGGTAGGCAGGGGGATCATAAAGATAGGAATTAGTTAAAGGTAACCACACCCTCTAATTGCGAAATTATAAAGGATATGTATTATATGATTATAAATTGGTGAGAATGCGGTAGATCTGACGTCGAGAAAAGAGAAAGAGAGAGAGAGAGAGAGAAAGAAAGAGAGAAAGAGAGAGAGAAAGAGAGAGGTGGACTGCAAAGTGAGTTCTCTCTTCTTCTGTATGCGCACTATGTACAGTTACGCACTATGTACAGTAGTACACTACGTACAGTAGTACACTATGTACAGTAGTGCCACTATGTACAGTTACGCACTATGTACAGTGGTACACTACGTACAGTAGTACACTATGTACAGTTACGCACTATGTACAGTAGTACACTACGTACAGTAGTACACTATGTACAGTAGTGCACTATGTACAGTTACACACTACATACAGTAGTGTACTATGTACAGTAGTGCCACTATGTACAGTTACGCACTACGTACAGTAGTGCACTATGTACAGTTGCACACTACGTACAGTAGTGCACTATGTACAGTTTCACACTATGTACAGTAGTGCCACTATGTACAGTTGCACACTACGTACAGTAGTGCCACTACGTACAGTTGCACACTATGTATGTTGCAGGGTGACCTTCTACAACGACAAGTACCTAGCCCCACTGCTCATGCGCGAGCCGCCCAAGTCGCGCAACCACGAGATCGTTAACGTGTTTACGAAGCTAAGCCTCAAGGATGCGATGGACCACCTGGCGCGTCACGGCACCTTCACGAGCATCGACGATACCTCCATCGGCCGACTCATACGCAACTTCTCCTCCTCCAACATGCACAGGTAACATCATGTAGCAACCTAGTTAGCTAGCTTACCTTTACAGGTAACAGCTGTAGCAACGTCGTTAGCTTACCTTTACAGGTGACATCATGTAGCAACGTCGTTAGCTTACCTTTACAGGTAACAGCTGTAGCAACGTCGTTATCTAGCTGACCATTACAGGTAACAGCTGTAGCAACGTCGTTGGCTTACCTTTACAGGTGACATCATGTAGCCACGTCGTTAGCTTACCTTTACAGGTAACAGCTGTAGCAACGTCGTTAGCTTACCTTTACAGGTAACAGCTGCAGCAACGTCGTTAGCTTACCTTTACAGGTAACAGCTGTAGCAACGTCGTTAGCTTACCTTTACAGGTAACATCATGTAGCAACGTCATTAGCTAGCTTATCTTTACAGGTAACATCATGTAGCAACGTCGTTAGCTTACCTTTACAGGTAACATCATGTAGCAACCTAGTTAGCTAGCTTACCTTTACAGGTAACATCATGTAGCAACGTCGTTAGCTTACCTTTACAGGTAACATCATGTAGCAACGTCGTTAGCTTACCTTTACAGGTAACATCATGTAGCAATGTCGTTAGCTTACCTTTACAGGTAACATCATGTAGCAATGTCGTTA
>NW_014578054.1:43330-44132 GCF_000485595.1 Priapulus caudatus | reverse complement strand
TTACCTTTACAGGTAACATCATGTAGCAAATGTCGTTAGCTTACCTTTACAGGTAACATCATGTAGCGACCTAGTTAGCTAGCTGACCTTTACAGGTAACATCATGTAGCAACCTAGTTAGCTAGCTTATCTTTACAGGTAACAGCTGTAGCAACGTCGTTAGCTTACCTTTACAGGTAACATCATGTAGCAACCTAGTTAGCTAGCTTATCTTTACAGGTAACAGCTGTAGCAATGTCGTTAGCTTACCTTTACAGGTAACATCATGTAGCGACCTAGTTAGCTAGCTGACCTTTACAGGTAACATCATGTAGCAACCTAGTTAGCTAGCTTATCTTTACATGTAACATCATGTAGCAACGTCGTTAGCTTACCTGTACAGGTAACATCTGTAGCAATGTAGTTATCTAGCTTACCTGTACAGGTAACATCTGTAGCAACGTAGTTATCTAGCTTGCCTCTACAGGTAACGTCTGTGATCGATCAATGTATAGCTCAACTAGCCAGGTAATAGCTGTAACTCATCAACATTTAGCTTACCTGGTCAGGTAATAGCTGTAAGTCATCAACATCTAGCTTACCTGGTCAGGTAATAGCTGTAAATGATCAACATCTAGCTTACCTGGTCTGGTAATAGCTGTAAATGATCAACATCTAACTTACCTGGTCAGGTAATAGCTGTAACTCATCAACATCTAGCTTACCTGGTCAGGTAATAGCTGTAAATGATCAACATCTAGCTTACCTGGTCAGGTAATAGCTGTAAATGATCACCATCCTAACCTGGTCAGGTAATAGCTGT
>NW_014578054.1:40845-42330 GCF_000485595.1 Priapulus caudatus | reverse complement strand
ACTTACCTGGTCAGGTAATAGCTGTAACTCATCAACATCTAGCTTACCTGGTCAGGTAATAGCTGTAAATGATCAACATCTAGCTTACCTGGTCAGGTAATAGCTGTAAATGATCACCATCCTAACCTGGTCAGGTAATAGCTGTAAATGATCAACATTTAGCTCACCTGGTCAGGTAATAGCTGTAAATGATCAACATCTAGCTTACCTGGTCAGGTAATAGCTGTAGCTCATCAACATCTAGCTTACCTGGTCAGGTAATACCTGTAGCTCATCAACATCTACCTTACCTGGTCAGGTAATAGCTGTAAGTCATCAACATCTAGCTTACCTGGTCAGGTAATAGCTTTAGCTCATCAACATCTAGCTTACCTGGTCAGGTAATAGCTGTAAGTAAATGATCAACATCTAACTTACCTGGTCAGGTAATAGCTGTAGCTCATCAACATCTAGCTTACCTGGTCAGGTAATAGCTGTAGCTCATCAACATCTAGCTTACCTGGTCAGGTAATAGCTGTAGCTCATCAACATCTAGCTTACCTGGTCAGGTAATAGCTGTAGCTCATCAACATCTAGCTTACCTGGTCAGGTAATAGCTGTAAGTAAATGATCAACATCTAGATTATCTGGTCAGGTAATAGCTGTAACTCGTAAACATCTACCTTACCTGGCCAGGTGTTAATTGCTGTATTTAATGCTTTGCTCACGTGTGTTAATCCCATGATCATTCTATGATAACTCGTGCGGTCCAAGCCGGACAACGTAGAAAGCTGGCAGTCAGACGAACTGAGAAGAACTGTGTTCATGTTTACAGGCGGGCTGCTGAAATGACAGGCAGTGTCGCTACGAGCGGGAGATATTTAAACGTGTAGTGCCATCTATCCGTATATAATCTGCTGCGAATCTTTTTTTAAGGTTATTAATGCTGCCTCCTGTCTTTCAGGCATAGCAGCGCTTCTCACCATCGACTGTTGGAGCATCTGCACAAGTAATTCAATGTCCAGCTGTGTGGCATGCAGTGTACATGTGCTTGCGTGCGTGCGTGCGTGTGTGTGTGTACGTGCGTGTGTATTTGAGTGCGTGTGTGCGTGCGTGCGTGCGTGCGTGCGTGCGTGCGTGCGTGCGTGCGTGCGTGCGTGCGTGTCTGTGGGCACCGAGAATCGAAGTGTACATATTGCAATTTAGTTGCTTCGTTGCTTGTTTCACAGCATTGATGACCGGAACTGTAGCTGTGACTGTTGGTTGTCATGACTGCTGGCGTCTGTGTCGCACAAACTAGGCACTCTCTGTATTGCTCTTGTTATGTCGCTGACTGACACTGTTGCTATAGTAGAGACTGAGGCTGTTGCTATGGCAGAGACTGAGACTGTTGCTATGGTAGAGACTGAGACTGTTGCTATGGCAGAGACTGAGACTGTTGCTATGGTAGAGACTGAGACTGTTGCTATGGCAGAGACTGAGACTGTTGATATGGTAGAGACTGAG
>NW_014578054.1:34050-40453 GCF_000485595.1 Priapulus caudatus | reverse complement strand
AAAACGAGTTGGGATGTCGAAGCTGGGGTTCAAAGGTCAAAGGTCAAGAGGAGTAAAGGAAGGGGGAACATTCCCTCCTTAACTTAAGGTATAGGGAGGAAATGCAGAATTGCGGCACAAATCTAAACGGCTCGACCTATGCTCTTAATATTCGGTGTATAGTGTGATGGGCAGAAAACCCATCACCAGTGCGAAATTGGAGGTCACAGGTCAAAGGGCAGTGGGGGAAAGGTTACATATCAGACATTTTCTGAGGACATGGCCTAACAGACAGAGTGAAAAACTTTTTTGTTTCAGCGCTGACCTACCATTTTTTCACTTTATTGAAAGGATCATGAAATGAAGAGTAAGTGTCTGATAACATTTTGACCCTCAAGAGGAGGGTTAAACGTGGATTCCTGAACTGCCTCAATGATGTCACAGTGTGCTCATATTCATGGCACATCCATAATCTAGAAAGCCAATAATTAGCATGGATAGCCCAAACGGGTACAGCACAGGATTACGGCTCAAAGGTCCTTGGATCGAATCCCATCAGATTTTTTATTATTTACCTGTTTTCTGTATTTTTCTATTTTTATCCATTTAACAGGCTTTCCAGCGGCCCTAAAATTCCTAAAAATTCCTAAAATTTTGAGCTCACCCTAAAGTTCCTAAAAAAAACTTTAAAAATGTATGCAATTCCTAAAGAAGGGCTAAATTAAAAAAACAAAAATTCACAGATATGTTTGGAGTTTTTGGTGATGAGATGATGAACTTTTGGTTTGTAATTATGTCTAATGCAGGGTCTCCAACCATTCCTCATTCTGCGGAATCATTACGATTTCTAGGCTTAATTTCCGCATTCTGCAGCGGCAAGGTTATATTCCTCATTTCAGTTGCACTGTACAAAATTTGCACTGATTGTTCGCATTGTTTGCTTGGACACATTTTTTTGCCCCCAGACCCCCCTAGCACTGGCATGCCTACGGCACGCGGGCCTCCCTGCGGCAGCCAAGGTACATTTCGCCCCTCCTGTCTATCAATTTCGGAATACGCCACTAGTTACTGATCACCGCGGGAACATTCCGCATTTAGAGTTCACAGGGTTGGAGACCCTGCTAATGGATGTTTTCTAGTTATCTTTATACAGAGTAAGTATTGTGACTCTCAGTCTACCAGTGATTCCTAAGCTTCAGTGTCTGATTATACGACCCTGTTCCTGGCTGGATGTACAAGACATGCTTAATTTGCATGAAAATTGATGATGTACATCGTATCGAGGACTTGGAGGATAGGAATAGCTGGTAGACTGGACACATACCACATAGAACTGTATCTGTAAGTTAACACGTTGATGTTTATGAAAGGTAAGTGACTTATTTTATCCCTAAAATGTTTCGATTTATCCCTAAAAATTTCTAAAATAGCCCTAAAAAAACCTTAATTTCTCCCTAAAATTAGCCCTAAAATGTTGTCAAGGACTGCTGGAAAGCCTGATTTAACTATTTCTATCCAATTAACGCAAATATTTACATAATTTATTTACAACAATTTAATAACAACAAATAATTTTTTCAATTAAATTTTTTTAATAGGGTTAGGGTTAGGGTCACATTGCACCATAAAACAGGAGTTTCAGGCACGCGATTTGTATCAACCAATGGGGTTTGGGAGGTATGCAGAATGCAGAAGGTTTCTGAAATTATGTGTACGCAACTGCGTATCTGCATATCTGCGCCTAACAAATGTGTCACTACGCACAACTGAAATTTTACGTACATGACTGTAGCAACACACTTCAGATGAGCCCAGTCGCTCTGCGGCTCTTGTTTGTTTAACTGTGTGTCGCACCATCATTGTTTGATGGTGTGTCTTAAGTCGTTATCCTACATTGTGGTGTCACTGCCCGCTAGTATTGCATAGCTGATCAGTAGTGAAAATAGCGATTGATTGCCTGGCAACTATGGTAAAATCTATTTAGCAATTGCCCATGTAGGTCTGTGTAGCATTCAATCATCTCGATCGAATTGAAATATATGCTGCATTATAACAATTATCCCGCTCACTGCATCGTAGCATGTCTTTTGATCACTGCATCCTAGCGATTTCTTGGTAACTGCAGCTTGGTGCATACTCAGCTCATCCTACCTATAGCCCGTCTTGCTCTCCATGAGGCCTCACCATCTGTCCATGCTAGCACCTCGCTCGTTTCTAACGCACGCATCAGTTTTTCTTTGCAGCTCTCTGTTCGCTGGTAGCTCCCCCCTCTCCCTCTCTCCCTCTCTCGCTTCCTCCCTCTCCCTCTCCCCGTCTCCCTCTCTCCACCTCTATCTGCCTCTCTCTCTCACTCTCTCTCTCTCTCTTCTCTTTCCCTCTCTCCGTCTCCCCTCATCCCTCCCTCACTCCCCCTCTCTCTTCCTCCTACTCTATCCCTAGCTCTCGCTCACTCACTCACTCACTCACTCACTCACTCATTTACTCACTCACTCACTCACTCACTCACTCACTCACTCACTCACTCACTCACTCACTCACTCACTCACTCACTCACTCACTCACTCACTCACTCACTCACTCTTACTCTTCCACTGTGTCAGTCTCTCACACATACACATCTTTTTAAGTACACTATCCTTCCATCTCTTCCCATCCCTCCCTTTCCCCCTCTCTCACTCACTCACTACCTCCTGGATTGATTGAGAGGAAAGCATTGCTAGTGTTCTGTGTTTTCACGCTTTTAATGGCATTGCTTGAACCTCTGTCCGTGTCCGAGTACGTTGGGTGCAAATTATTTCAGTAACTAACTTGTTCATTTAACCAATACATGAAGAAATTTTAGTAAGCGTGCTTTGCTGACGTAAATTGTGCGTGCGTGCGAGCGTGCGTGCGTGCGTCCGTGTGTGGATATCAGTGCATGCATATGTTGTTTTGGTAGTGGCCATAGTGCCTTATTCGTATTACTCAGTATATACGTTGTGCTCCCGCAACTCACCCCAGTCTATCACTCGTCGTTATTGGTGTTTTCTCTTGTTTTGACACTATATCAGCAAGAATAAAGATATTGTTTCCATCACTCACACTAATATCTGCTTCTTTCTGAGCGTTACTATTGTCTGAGTTTTCGTTAATTGCTCAGTTCTTTCATTAAAATCACTTTTGCATTTTTAGCTTTTGGTAATCTTACTCAGCTGTTTATAATTAATTTTCAGTTATAATTGCTTCAAACTTCCCGTGCATTGCTTCGTAGCCATTCGCAAAAGCTTGCAGTTACCCGTAGAAAAATTCACGAGTATATTTAGTTAGAATGGAATTTCCCGTCAAAGCCTGCGTTTCTGACACACCTTGACATTTTCTTGCAGCAGAGTACTTTGATTCGTATTGTTTCAGTAAGAATTTATATCGCTTGATTGCAACATAATAGCAATTGATTGCAACATTTCGTAGATGCAGCATAATTCCATTCGAGTCGGCGAGTAACGAAGTGGTCATGTCCCGGTAAAATCGCCATGCACTCGAGAGAGAACAACGTTAACCGTTGACGCACACCCTTTCTCTGGTTTCTTCCTCACTTCCGTTCACCTCCAGCGTTCATCTGTCTGCGCCCTCCTACCTCGTCCGTCTCGTCTCTCCGTCTGTACTCCGCAGTTCTGCACCAGCATGGCGTCAACTAACCGCGTAACTAACGTACACTAGTGTACGTGTTAATATTCCGTTCAAATCAATTACCGTTGAATATCATCGATGAAGAGTTTGCTGACGTTAAATATAGATTCACTGTCCGATAATGCGCCCACTGTGTCGTTCTTAGACTGCGCAGGCATCGAATCGAGTTATCGCATTCAATCGTTAGTGTATGAACGTCTCGATGGGCAAAAACATATTAATAAAAAAACCGCGAGAAGAGTCGGTTAGTAGATTAACGATTAGCGCGTACTAACTATAACGTCGTTATTGAATGTGTCTAACTCGTCGTCTGCCACAGTCGTTGATGCTGCCGATCGTTGAGGGTGAGTGTTGTGTATCTACTCGTCAGTTACAGGGGATCAACACGTATGTACGCTGACGGCAGGGGCGTGGGTAAACTGATGGACAAGCAATCCCCGTCGAAGACCTAACTTACCTCGTTCGCTAGACCGATTAACGATATATGGACGATGTCCGTGTTCTCGCTTGATAGAATATGATTATAATAACGCTATGCTAAAACAATGTAACGTCTAGCTCTGATTCTTTTGCTCAACCAACGCTCTGAAGTGCTGTGAGACTACTGCGCAGTGAAGGAATCTGTTATCAAGTGTGAAGACGTGACCGTGTGCTGCTGCAGCCGACACAGCAACCTACAAGATCACCCACCAAGGTGACCTTGCGTCGTGAGTCGCGGGCTAAGGCGCGTTTTTCTTGGCACTGTTTGCAGCGGTAACGGCAACATGCATCACGAGGACAGCAACCCGGCGCTAGACATGCACGAACTCGACGCTCACTTCTCGCGCAAGGACGCTGATGACGCACGCTGCCACCACATCGTCGTGGACGCCATGTTTCAGCCGAGGAAACGGGTAGGTTGCCTTCCTATTGGCTGCGATCGTCGGGCTGACGTACGGTCGTGATTGGTGTCTGTGTCGGCAATGCTCGGCCATGATTGGCTGATATCGGCAATGCTCGGTCACGATTGGCTAGTGTCGGCAATGCTCGGCCATGATTGGCTAGTGTCGGCAATGCTCGGCCATGATTGGCTAGTGTCGGCAATGCTCGGCCATGATTGGCTGGTATCAGAAGTGCTCAGCCACGTTTGGCTGGTATCGCCAAAGCTCAGCCATGATTGGTTGGTATCGGCAATGCACGGCCATGATTGGCTAGTGTCGGCAATGCTCAGCCATGATTGGCTGTTATCGCCAAAGCTCAGTCATGATTGGCTGGTATCGCCAAAGTTCGGCCACGATTGGCTGTTATTGCCAAAGCTCGGCCATGATTGACTGATAACAGAAGTGCTCAGCCATGATTGGCTGTTATCGCCAAAGCTCAGCCATGATTGGCTAGTATCGCCCAAGCATGATCACAAGATTGGGTAGTAATGTCAAAGCTTGATCACGATTGGCTGGTGTCGTCAAAGCACTATCGCGATTGGCCAGACATGCCACAGCGTGATCGCGATTGGCTAATATCATCAAAATCAGGGCTAATGGAGATTTTTAGTGGGAAGGACGTCAACGCGTTTTTAATTCTCTTTCTCGAACGTTTTCTAAAAAAAAAATGCGCCATTGCCGACTTAACTCGTTGGCTAGCCACGGATGGCTCTTAGTGTATGAAATGATTGTACTTCAGTGGAATCGTCACTCGCCCTGTTCGTGGGGTAGTGTGCGTGATAAAGACAGGGTGAGTAGATGTCGAAATGGTTTGCATGTGTCTGAATACTCCGTTTTGTGTACTACGTGCTAATTCCAAGTAACCAGGAAGTCCAAAGCCACATAACTCTACTAGTGAACAGCACTACCCCCTATTTAACAGCCACGTAATTCCAACGCCACCCAGTAACACCGCAACCGATACGCATTGGAAGTCTGCCGGACACAGTAAGTGGTGACTGTGGGGCTGTAAGAGGTAGTGACTGTGATGATGATGTCATTGACTGTGATGGTGATGTCATTGACAGATATGATGATGTCATTGACTGAGATGGTGATGTCATTGACTGAGATGATGATGTCATTGACTGTGATGGTGATGTCATTGACAGAGATGATGATGTCATTGACTGTGATGGTGATCGTCAATTGAACAGAGATGATGGAAGTGTCATTGAGCAGAGATGGATACTGTCATTCGACTGAGATGATGGATTTCATTGACAGAAGATCGATGATGTCATTGCACTGAGAGTAATGATGTCATTGGACTGCTGATCGGTGATGTCATTGATGCAGATGATGAATGTCATTGCCTGAGAATGAATGATGTCATTGACTGAGATGATGATGTCATTGCCTGAGATGATGATGTCATTGACTGAGATGATGATGTCATTGCCTGAGATGATGATGTCATTGACTGAGATGATGATGATCATCTGCCTGACGAATGATGATGGTCATTGTGACAGATATTGATGAATGTCGATTGGACTGAGATGGTACGATGTCATTGACTGAGATGATGATGTCAATTTGACTGCTGATGGTGATGTCAGCTGACTTGATGACGTGAATGTTACGTTCGACTGTGGATGGTCGAGTACATTGACTGGAGATGAATGATCGTCATTGACTGTGAAATGGTGATGCTCATTGGACTGAGATGGTGAATGTCATGACAAGATATGATGATGTCATTGACTGAGATGGTGATGATCATTGACTGTGATGGTGATGCTCAGTGACTGTGATGGTGATGTGCAATTGGACTGTTATGGTGATGTCATTGACTG
>NW_014578054.1:26782-28221 GCF_000485595.1 Priapulus caudatus | reverse complement strand
GTGCGTGTGCGTGTGCGTGTGCGTGTGCGTGTGCGCGTGTGTGTGTGCGCGTGTGTGCGTGCGTGTGCGCGTGTGTGTTTGTGTGTGTGCGTGTGCGTGCGTGTGAGCGCGCATATGTGCATGCTTATTTGGCCGCATGGGTGTTCGCATAGTCACTTACCGAGCTATTCAGCAGCAGCAGCGGTAGAATGATCCGTGTGACAAAGCCAATACACTGCGACATATTTAGCAAGGCGGAGGCGATTCAATCTGCAATATACGCAACAAAAACTCATAATGTTAGCCATTTAAAGCTTTTTCGAGTCTCCTCGGGAAGTTGTTATTATTCCTTTCTGTAGCTCATACCCAGGGCTCCCAGGGGTCACCCCTCTCTGTCCGCCAACAGCGCTATAGCGAATGACACTGAATGTCACTGAGGGTGGTCACAGCCAGAGTTTGTTTTTGCGCCCTCAGTGGTTCTTTTACGTCCCCATTGGCCTTTCGTATTACTGGAGACGGGACCGCCAGTTTACGTGGTTATCCGAGCCACGGGA
Source organism: Priapulus caudatus (assembly GCF_000485595.1). Taxonomy (NCBI): domain Eukaryota; kingdom Metazoa; phylum Priapulida; class Priapulimorpha; order Priapulimorphida; family Priapulidae; genus Priapulus; species Priapulus caudatus. The sequence continues at coordinate 27,688 of NW_014578054.1, read as the reverse complement.
GATTCACAGTCTCCAATGTTGAGAGCCAGGTTTTTACACCTTAAGAAAATTCACTGCCGCGGCCGGGGATCGAACTCACAGCCTTCAGTGGACAGTATACGTGGCCTAACCACTATAGGCAACGAAGACATCTCCAAGGCCGCAAAACATAAACAGACAGTCAAATCGAGATTTACCGCCAGATTCTGTACTTTTTTGGTTGGTGTAATAGGCGGGTGTATTCTAATTACTGGACATGATTCATCAACACACATAATTCTTGCGAAATCTTTTAGCTCAAATATTAATTCAAAACAATGTATTATTAATTACAAAACAGTCAAAACTGTGTGTCACAACATTTAGCTATTTACGTGTGTAGTGATTTACGAGTTAAGTACGTCAATCGTTTAACAAATACGGTCTGGACTCACCTATGAGTGTCGCACTATATCGCTCCTGGCTCCCTACGCTTCGCATGCACGCAAACGGATAGTTTTACTGAACAAGTGAGCTCGCTTTTTCTTGAATATACAGTTTATAGCGGAATCGGACGTGCGGGGTGGAGCGACCCAACGCTATGAACGCGTATTTTTCGCTATCGAATCGCATTGTGTAAAAAAGTACATTGTGTGAATGCACGTGCGTGTAATCCCGTCACCGATTCGTCCGATTTATCGTGTTTTTTTTTAGCTCTGTATGGGCGCTGTGAATTGACTTGCCTGCGCGCGGTCTCATGTGCTGCATGCACTCATTCAACTGGTGGAGCAAACTCAAAAAGCTTGCTGGTTAGAATTGTTTGTATTGTTGCGACGACAGAAATAGGAAGGAAGGGGAATGGAGGAAGCTAGCGCGCGAGTTAGCGAGCGAGAGATAGAGAGATATAGGGGGAGAGATAGAGAGATATGGGGGGGGAGAGAGGTAATG
>NW_014578054.1:0-26662 GCF_000485595.1 Priapulus caudatus | reverse complement strand
GAAGAGAGAGAGAGAGAGGACGGGAGCATGTACAAATGAGGGGCATGCAGCATGACCATAACAAAGATATAGAAACAGCATATGGGAGAGAGGGAGAAGCGAGAGACCGAGAATAAGAGAATGATTACTTATATTAATCAATTACCTACTATATATATATACTACTATAGTATATATCAATCATGTTTAAACGACTTTTACGAGAAAGAGAAGCAGGATGTGCTATGATTTTTCTTTTTTGTTGCAGTGGAACCATCCCGCGTGCGTCCGCGTCGCATTGCAGTGCGGTGTGTGAATACCTACAGTTGAGTGAGCGGGCTACTGGGCTACTGCTTGATACTGCCTACGCTTGTACTATACTGATTGTACTACTACTGCAGGGTTCGCTAGCCGGCGATCTCATCAATGCTTATAAGTACTTATATTTGCCAAAAATAAAATAAGCGCCTCTTATTATAGTACTTATTCTTGTTCTGCTGAATCTCTAGAAAAAGTACTTAATAGTCCTGATTTTTTTGCCAAAGGACCACATTTTTCAACATTTTCTGTGTTGAATTTCGGCGAAACAGCTTTATATAAATATTATTAGCGTACTTTAATAGTCGGTGATCTATCAGAAATCACGTAAAAAAGTCTTATTTTGGCCTCCAGAAAGAGTCTTATAAGTTTTTATTTCAACATGTGTCTTACTACTATGAACCCTGTACTGCTGCTGGTACTACTATACGCGCGTCACTAGGAAATCTCGTGCTTCCTCGCCGCTCACGTCTACTGTTTTCCGCGCCCGTCCCACTAATCCCATCCGACTCATTGTACGACTCCGCTTGTCCTAGTTACAGGGCCGCTGCTGCTGCTGTCGCTGATCTGACATTCCTCATGGACACGGGCCGTGCACCCGCGCAGTACTGCAGGTCACCGGTTCTATTTATTCCAGCTGTCTCTAACCGTCATCGATGCACGAATGCGTGCTAGTCTCTCTCGCATTCAGTCCTCACTGCGCTGTTGATGTAATCGTCGTCGTTTACCTGTAGATAACATCTACTGGTGCAGGGATACGAAAGAGACTGATAAGCCCCTGTAGGGCTACCTGTAGGGCCACGAAGGGGGCTGTTCCATAGGTAGAGAGCATCGTTTACCTGTAGATAATATCTATCGGTGCAGGGACACGAAGAGGGCCATATATATTTATCCGTCGGTAGATCTACTTGTAGATAATCTCTCTCGTCAGTCTGTGGTGCGAGGTAGTGCCGCGTAAATGTTTGTAGAAATGTTTGTAGGCGGGAAAAATACTTCGTGTCCCGCGTTCGTGCGGTCGCGAACGATTGCGAGCGAGCGCGAATGTTGAACATTGAACTGTTTTGATGCCGATTCGTGAAATTGACGGGTTTTCTTTTTTAACGTTCTTTCCGCCCGTTATTCTATTATAACGGAAATCTCTCTAGAACTGGAGTAGGTATGCGGATGTAATGGGGGTTAGTTATTACTCGGGGGGTCATTGTCAGAAACAAAATTCTCAACATTAGGCTTTTCCAGTAGATCGAACCTCTATGCATTGCGTATGTGAAACTCGTAACTTCACCGTGTTTCTGTTAACGAGAAAAATGGCGAGACTACGTTTGTTTCTGACAGCGCACCCTAGGATTAAACCATCGTTAATTGAAATGTGTGGAGAAGACACGATGGCAATCGAACAGATGATACTTTTGCTTATATATGCCCAAATTCTAGCTACTCTATTATCTACTAGATTTTCGATATTCTTCCTTTTATATTCTATTCTCTCTATAAATTTTCTCAAGTCGAGGAGGTTGAAGGGCAAAAGAGAGAGAAGGAAAGAGAGATTATATAATACTTCGCATTATTCTATCTATTAGATTGTTGTTAACTTAACATGCATCCAGTGTGGGTGATTGGTTCATGGTGCTGTGATATCTGATCGTGTAAAATGCAATTTGTAACACATTTTGACCAGACTTTAATTTCATTAGAATGTTCCGGGTAGCAATCTTAAATGTAAAACAAATAGAACATAAATGCATTACCTCTTTGTTAATTTTCTATTTTGATATTTTTCAATCCGTCATCGTACATAAAGAACTGGGTTAATTTTTACTCATCCGTGAAAGTTTGAAATGTACCGCTGACGTTTAGGAGGCTTTCTCAAAGCAAACTGATGTTAATCAGTTTTGACCACCAGATGGTGTGGTGGTCAATAGCTTAGTCCACACGTGACTAAGCCTGTATCCCCCCTCGTCCCGGTTGATGTTTGGGGTCTTGCGGATCCAGATGGCCTCCTTAACCTGATTTTGATTGGCTTGCGATCGATGATCTTCGAATTCTCCCAATCGGTGGTGTGATTGTCTTTCGCTACGTGGTCCGTGATCGCCGATTTGGTGATTTCGGTAGCCGACTGTTTTCGTTGGGCCCCTTGTGAACGATTTGGGTGCTACGGTGTCTACCTTTTTGTGTTTTTTTAGGCGGGTTTCAATATTTTCGGCCGGTTTCTCCAATGTAACTTTTTCCACACATTGCACACGGTATCTGGTAGACACAGTCCGTAATGTTGTGCATATCTGTTCTGTCTCTAGGGTGTACCAAGAGAGTTTTAGAGTCTCAAACGGTCGCACTGTTGAAGCCACACTTGCATTTTTTAGATGACGCTGAACTACGTCCGTGATGCCTCTGACATAGCGTAGGACGATCATCGCCTTCGGTTTCTCCGTGGAGGTTTTCTTTTGGGCTGTTGTTTTTTTCCCGTGATGTGTTCATCTCTTATGAACGAGGGGGGGGGATACAGGCTTAGTCACGTGTGGACAGCTATTGACCACCACACCATCTGGTGGTCAAAACTGATTAACATCAGTTTGCTTTGAGAAAGCCTCCTGGCAGGAGGCGAAACGTCAGCGGTACGTTTCAAACTTTCACGGTTGAGTAAAAATTAACCTGTTATTTATGTTAGTCTACCAACCGAATGAACTTATTTAATGAATTACGTCATCGTACAATTTCAACTGCAAATGTTTACCTAGTATGTATTTGCTTCCACCCGCAAACATTTCGAGCAAATATATATGTGCAGTGTACTTATAATTAGTCCAGCAATATCCACTGCAATCTTCTGGGAGCCAAGTCGATTCTAACATTTTCTCGGTACGGTTTGCCTCGCATATCTTCGATTGTGTGAACGTGAAAGCGGGAACTCTACGGCAAACTGAAATTTTCAGTGACATTTCGAGTGCAGTCTAAACATGGAGATATGAACGTTCCGTGAAGTGTGTTTGGTTTTAGTTAGACGTGCCCAGTTAGTACGTACATGTCACGTATATGGCTGCCATAATTATGGCACCATCTCTCCTTGCACGTACATATTATATATATAATCTTATATTATATATATATATAATATATATATATATATATATATATAGAGAAGAGTGTTTGGTTTTAGTTAAACGTGTCTAGTATGTATGTTAATGGCTATCTCTCCTCGCACGTATATATATATATATATATATATTATATATTACGTATGTATATATTTGTAGCGGCAGCTAAGAAGGCAGCTAAGAAGAACAGTGTCGCACAGATGTACATCCTTGATGAAGGAAAACTCTCTCCCAAACGCTCAAATCGGGACATGAATCGACGACCGGTGAAAAACGTCAGCTTCTTCGACGGAGTCACACGTAGGTTACCACCAGGTGGCGACACCTGGCGATCACAGCACCCGTGCTGCGGGTTTACGGCATTTACTCGATTATAATAATGAGACAAGTGGCATCCGCTATAATTTAGGGAGGTAGGGAATCGGGGAATGTTTCCTTAATTGGGGCCTCATCGCTCAACACTCCCTAATTTTATTTATTTCTCCATTGATCACTTGTTGATTCATCACTCATTAATTTATTTATAGCAGGTTGATCGTTTGTTGTTTGAGCAATACTCGATTGCTTACTGATGAATTGAATACACTGATTGATTAATTGTGAATTTACTACTCTTTGATCAGTCGCTCATTGATTGATCATTTATGAGTGATCACTCATTGATTGATCACTCATTGATTGATCACTTATTGATTGATCACTTATTGATTGATCACTTATTGATTGATCACTTATTGATGAATCACTCATTGCTTGATCACTCATTGATTAATCACTCATTGATTGGTCACTCATAGATTGATAACTCATTGATGAATCACTAATTGATTGATCTTACTACTCTACACTGATTGATCAATTGTGAATTTACTACTCTTTGATCAGTCGCCTCATTGCATTGAGTCATGTATAGATGATCACTCATTGATTGATCATTTATGAGTGATCACTCATTGATTGATCACTTATTGATTGATCACTTATTGATGAATCACTCATTGATTAATCACTCATTGATTGATTACTCATTGATTGATTACTCATTAATTGGTCACTAATTGATTGATTATTCCTCAATTCTACGGCATGCCTTCTCTACAGCTGCCAAAGACACGTTGATGGTGAGGCCAGTACATAACGGTGGCTCAGTCGTCTCCTCGGAAGATGAAGATGAGGACGGAATCACCTTCCAAGTAAAAGGTTCTATGGAGTCGAGCTTAGGTTTGTTACATTCACTCTCTGCTTTAAACTGCCTTCATCTTAAGTCTAGTGGGTTCTTTTGGCTTTTTTTTTTATCTGACATGCGGGATTTCTCCTATGTTTCTGCCGCATCGGCAACTCTGTCATTGGGTGGTAGGTGGCAGGAAATTTTGACAGGAATTAGAAACGTAGTGTGGCTAGATCGTTTTAAGTATGTACGGGAAGGAAGAAGTGGAAGGAGAATAGTTCTGCAGCGAACCTTGTGCAGCCAAACGCGAGCTTTAGTGTGCAGACGAACCTCCACGAAAAAACTGGTTGGTTTTTGGAGCTTTTCGGTTTTCAGAATTTCGGATAATAGATTGTGCACTGTGTATATATATATTATGTCATGGACTACTCATAACATGAATAATGTCAGCATCCTATTATGTATCTTCTTCTGCTCTCTGCAGACGATCCTGCTCCCCCGTCGCCAACTGCAGCCGAGAGGATGTTGCCGTGGCGACAGCGCGACGGCGAGTCGCAGGTGTCTCCGATTCGCTCGCACTCTCCCAAGTGGGCCGACAACTACATCCACACAGCGTCCCCGCAGCATCTTCACTCTCCCTCTTTCTTGCCGCCGGAACCCAGCGCCGCATCCTCGGCGGTCGCCGCGGCGACCGGCGTGCCACCCCCGATCCCGCCGCGCGCGAGGACGTCCGAGAGCGAGGATGCCGGCGAGTGCGGCGACAATCGCAGCGTCGCGACCGAGTCGACCGACGTCGGCGGCGGCAGTCTAACCGACGGCAAGCAGTTCTCGCCGCTCGTCTTCTCCTCCTTCGGCGGCGGCGGCGCGCCGGGCTTCTCCCCCGAGGGAGACGCCGCGTCGGCCTTCTCCCCTGACCCCCCCGCGTCTCCGTTCTCGCCGGACGAGCCGCGGCCCGTGACCTTTCACCTGACGCTGTCGGACGAAGAGGAACAACCGCTGCACGACTCCCACTTGGACATGTCGTCGACGTCGCAGCCCATCGGCTACTACGACTTCATGCGAGCCCCGGCGCCGCCGCCGCGCGCCGAGGCGCCGAGACGCGAGTCGTTCGACGCGAGACGCGACGAGTTGTTTGACGCGAGACGCGACGAGGCGTCCGGTGGCGCCCCGGCGCAGGAAGCGAACGGTCCGGTGATGCGGCCGCCGCGGCGGCGGAAGCGTAACAAACACGGCGGGCATCACCACCACCACCAGAAGCAGCAGCAGCAGGAGGTGAACGACGCTTACAGGGGGGTGGGTGAGTCGGTATCGCACGCCGGCGGAATTGTGATAGAGCTGAGGGACAACGACCATCTCACCGTCCAGCTGGTGGACACGGACGACAGTGCCGGCGGCGGCCGCGACGGACCGAATGAGTCCAACCTGTGATAGTGAGCGTCCGAGAGAGAGAGAGACTGACCGTCCGCCTGACCGTCCGGCCGCCGGCGCGCGCACGCTGGTCCGTGTGCGCTGCTGCTGCTGCTGCTGCTGCTGCAGAGAGACTGACGCAGTCCCACGGTGCGGTCGGCGGACACAGCTTCTGTGTTTGGTGCTGGTAACTACGGCAACGCTCGCACTGTCAGCGAAGCGATGGCGACGGAAGCGTTCGCGCGACTAACGTTGATGGACATCGCATTGTCGCGGTCGCTGCCGGACGTTCTTTTGTCCTCGCCCGGCGAATTCGCGCAGATGGTTGTCATCGGACGCACGTCGCTGACTAGATGCTGCGTCGACCGACGTACCAGCGTAGGTGGATTCCGGGATTAGTCCGGTAGTTGAAGGTTAAATATCGATGCTACCCGGAAAAAAATGGTATAAAGATGATTTTTACACCAGATGAGCAGGATGTGTCATAGAACAACATATCTAAAATCCGCAAAAATCCGCTTTGGGGAAAATTTGAATATTTTGCACTTTTGTGCGTGTTTTGTGTTTTTATGGCAAATATTTACAAAGTTAGAACATATTTTTACTATTCAGATGGTGGCCATCTTAAATTTTTAGCATTAACCTGTACCCTATCTTCAAATACATGCATTTTTTTACTGAAATAATCATACCATTAGATTCTGCAAGTCAAAAAACATATAAAAAGACACTTTATTCATGTTTTTAGGCCAAATATTTACAAAGATGAAACAATTAGTAGATATTGAGAATCGCGCGGTGGATTTTCCATTGTTACGGCCGTTACAGAAAAGAATTAGCTTGGCACTATATCTAAAATAATTTAGTATACCCTTAACTTCATTCACGCCATTTTTGGTGCTTAATTTTACTACAAAACCCACAATTTTTTCACATAATCTGCCCTCACTATATCACTCGACGAGCCTTGCCCATGCTCATTTCCCACTACAAAACAGGCAAAACAGTGCAAAATATTCAAAGACTTCCCAAAAAAAAATTTTCCCCAAAGCAGATTTTTGCGGATTTTGAATATGTTGTTCTACGACACGTCCAGCTCATCTGGTGTAAAAATCGTCTTTACACTATTTTTTTTTCGGCTAAAAATGCTCTACTACCAGACTAGATGGACTACAGTTATGTAGCATGATTGCTGCTGCTTGCAGTTAAACCTACTAACAGAGAGGAGACGGAGAAATGAACTTACTGCGGCTGTATCGCCAGCTAGTGGTGTCACGCGAGTCGGTGACGTCATTCTCACTTTGATGTACTAGAAGTTGACACAGTGCCGTGTCATTGTCAACAAGTTATTGTGATGCACTGATGGATTATATAATGAATGAGATAATTACGGTGCAGCCACTGCGGAGTGTGTACTAGCGGTTATCGGTTGACGTATTTACGGGTAATAGAGCCCTCTAGACTAACAGGTGATAGCAATGGAATATGCAGTGATGAACCTGCAGTCAGTGCTAGGCATTGTAGCGGCAACAGCGGGTGTGTCCATAGTCACACTGCGTACATGGCCACGCGTTAGTGGACGTGCCATGGTTGTTAGTTTGGTATGCAATGGTATCGTATAGTTGCCGATGAAGGCACTCAAGCGCCATATAACTTGCTCACGTGTAGGATATGACTAGTTGAGGATAACCGCGTGAGCTCATAAATATATATATATATATATATATATATGTATATATATGACGATATGATGTCATGCGGCACGATTTATATATCTTAAGTCTAAGACATCAGCTTCAGAAACGTTGCAGCAACATAGCTAGTAAGGTGACAGGTCATCGACAGACTTATTTGTGCGTGTGCGTGCGTCGTGAGCCAGTCGAATCTCGGTGGGCGCCGATTCGATGTTTCCTGTTAGTAGGTGAGAGATTGGTGTTACAGCTGGCGTGATACTCTGCTATGGTTTGCCAGCTGATGAGCACAAAGTGCTAGTAGTGTGCCTTAATAGGTGCACCTCTGTGTTGTTCATGACCCATGTGACGCTCTGGCCAAAGGGTGTAGAAGCCACACAATACGATGTCCGTACGACGGTGTCACCTAGTTAAGCATGCTGTCGTTCATACTCATAAACAACAGTAGTCAAGCAGGGATGAGTGGAGTGCTTAATGATAAGGAATAGATTGCCGCACCCTTTCATCCGTCGGTTGAGGTCATTCCTATGTGTCGTAGAGGTCATGTGGACAGTCATAGGGGTCATGCTGACATGCCATAGAGGTCATGCTGACACGTCATAGAGGTCATGCTGACACGTCATAGAGGTCATGCTGACACGTCATAGAGGTCATGCTGACACGTCATAGAGGTCACTCAGGCCTCCCACGGTACATTCATCCTCGTTGGGGAGGTCATTCTAAGACATGTCGATCAACAAGAATTGCTCAAGGTATCAAAGACGGTGAAAGACGTCCCAGAGAGTTGGGCGTCACGTGCAATCGGCTCTCATGACGGCAGCAGATATTACGTATGAAAGAAAGGTTTCGATCCTTGCAATTTGTTTCGATGCCACATCGGTGTCGAGTGAAATTTTAGCTAGCGTGAATCCATCGATTCTGCTTAACGAAAAGGAGACTAATTAATTAAGCAAGAAGACTACCCGTTATACTACCAGCTAAACTCTGCTACGCTTTTGCAAAGGAGAACCAAAATGTTCCAGCTTTTACTCGTTAATTTTGATTCCTAATTCAACTGATAATAATAGAAAACGCATAAGTCTTGGTTGCCTTTAGGCTTGGTTGTTTATAACGCTAAGCAAATGTTACGTACACTGTGTTCAGGCAGCTTTATTGTGTAGCAACTTCTGGTACGTGTTTTGAAATTCCCCCCATCATATGTTACCGTCTGCAGACATGTGGTAAGATTTGTTAAGGTTGATAGAAAAAAAAACTGACAAACTAGTCATTAAGATGTGATTAGTCAATATAAGATGTGATTTAACTTTCATCGCTTATTAACTGTGCACAACTCATGCTAATAATATTGTTTCATTTAACAGCTAGTCAATATAAGATGTGATTTAACTTTCAGCGCTTAGTAACCGTGCAACAACTCATGCTAAAATATTGTTTCATTTAACAGCTAGTCAATATAAGATGTGATTTAACTTTCAGCGCTTAGTAACCGTGCAACAACTCATGCTAAAATATTGTTTCATTTAACAGCTAGTCAATATAAGATGTGATTTAACTTTCAGCGCTTAGTAACCGTGCAACAACTCATGCTAAAATATTGTTTAATTTAACTGATAGTATTAAGAAGAGCTTGAATCTCGATAGTTTGTTTTATTTTAATGCTTAAAGGTTATATGCAGGTGTTCGCTGTAAAACTGACAAACTAGTCATTAAAATATGTAATTAACTTTCAGCCCTTATTTACCATATACAATTTATGCTTAAGAAATTTAATTTAGTGCGCATTTGTGTTTTTTTCCGTAACAGTGTTTACTCGATTTTTTCGTATATTTATTTGCTTTAGTGACGTTGTTTATTGCTGCTGTTTACTTACCGTGATTTTGTTGTTATTGTCGCGTATTCTAGTGTTGCGCGAACAGGCGATGTAGCGGCTGGTGGGTGTCGCCGACGTGATGTGGAGACACGGCGCGTCTGTTGCGACGCCGTGACGTAACGTAACGACGTGCGGTAACTTAACGACGTCACGTAACGTAACGACGTGACGTAACGTAACGATGTTGGTGAAGTCCCTGTTAGCAGCGTCATGCGGCAGCTTCCGATCAATGCGTCTGCGTGCGCGCGGCGGGGCGGAGCGGGGGAAGGGAGTGTCTAATCGGTAAGAGAGCGAGCACACGGGAACAGCTGAGGGTTCGATGGATGGATTCCCTCCCAGAGAGAAGCGTTTCCTTCCTATAGCGGGAGCGAATGACTGGCTACATGTAGAGACTTGTATGCGTGATGGTGATGGCGGGTGGGCGCGCGACTGCTGCTGCTTCACCGTGTGTGTGTGTGGCGAGCAGCCGTAGCCTATAATGACTACCGTACTAGCCGTATAACTAACTGTTCTTAGTGTTGGCTCGGGGCTCGGGTGATGGTTACCCAGGATGCGCCACCTTGTTGACGTCGTACAGTGGTTTTACGTGAGAACAGAAGCAGTCTCACGGCGTGAGGATCTCAATAAAGAGCTTAGTTTGACGTACCGGTGACTGTTAGCGCATTTATACCTATGATACTAGCGAGGGCAAGTGTATCCGTGCCAAATCATCGATGTTTATGATTGTAAATTGTCCACCCGCTGTGTAGCCGCCCTGGCAGCGACAGTGCTGCCGACTGGCGCCGCGGTGGTGAAGTTATGAAGCCCTATTCTGCCCCTTGAACGCGTGTTAACGGCGTAAATAGTCTTAGTTGATAGATTTACTGTAACTGTTGTTCTCACGTGCACGCGTCGCGGAATTGTGTTACGGACACACGCTCGGAAATAGTGCCAGTATTGTACGGGACGACATGATACCGGCAATGACACTTAAATTCCTATCTCGCATCGTTTCGTCCTAAGATAATGGACAGTCCTAAGCTAACTTCGTTATCATTCGATTTGTAAGGGCGTGCGTGGTCCGCGTGATATTGCCTTACTAACCCAGTGGCAGACACAGTTGTAGTGGTCCTACGCAATGCAGCCGTGTGGCAGAAAGTCGGTGATTGCATAGTAGTAAGAGTACATAATATGCTGATTCATAAATCGAGAAGATATTTGGTTCGTCTTATTCATCCTTTGCGCCTCCACTTCGCATCGCCTTAGTGTACATACTAACCGGGGGTGAGTAATGACCATTTCTTGTTATTCACCCCTGAGACTAAGTTCAAAGACATACATACAGCTCTTGATACAATGGTAGACTTTTTTAGAACGTGTCCGTGGCTCATGCATCGAGGGAGTCGCTGTGTGAGGCGCGCGAGTGTTGGGTATGGTGCGTAGCTAGTGTTAGCTAGTAAGTACAGGTAGCAGTACAGCTAGCTAACTGACAGTGGTGGTGATGGTGTCACTGAGTGTGGCTGAGGCCGTGCGCGAGTCGATTGTTAGGAAATTCGCAAGAGGTTCGGCTGCGTGGCGGTGTTATCACCGTGTGTTGTTTTGCACTACTCGATCTTTCGTGCGGACAGTTCTTGATCTTTTCTCGATCCGTAAATTGACGCCGAGTTGCTATAGCGTCGTGGGGAGTTACGCAGCACTTCACCCCGTGTGTTACTAACGATAGAATCTCGTAGGTGCAGTGAGCTCGTGTTATGGAGTTCGTCCGCCATGGTTCTTTCTAGCGTAACTAGAGGCGTTTCTTTAGAGCTGTTACTACTGCCCTGCTGCTCTTTGCTCGCGTCAGGGCAGGTCTTGTACTCGACACACACGCCCACCGTTAATCCAGTTAACTCGCAATTTGTGTACTCAACTTGTTAATGGGCCGTTCAATGTGCATAATGCGTTGAGCGATGGTGGAGCCTTTGTTTTGGTGTTAGGCAGCGATGATCCCCGAGGGAGGTTCTTTCGTTAAAACGTGGCGGTACAAGTTATGTTTGGCATTTGTTCGCTAACATAGTATGGCCCACTTATTCTTAACGGTTCAGTTAACTTACTGTTAACGGTTTATTCCGACGAAAACGGGCTATTTTTTATTCCGGAGAATTTGTGTTTTCACGGAACACGTGAACGCGTCGAAACACCTATTTGTTCTGGTGTACACGTTTGTACTTTCATTTACTCAATTAGTTTAATTAATTCCACGACGACCAATGATGATTACGAGGTGTAAAGTAGTAATAATTCAGGTTAATGATCATTTCGATAGCCACGTAAATAATTCATCCACTTACTGCTAACGATTTCGAACGAGTTCCGCGAAGATTTCTTTCCGAATATATTCCTAATGTTTCACTCGCGTTTGCGAATTATTTCTTAATTTCCAGTTCTATCGGTTATGATCATATTTGTGAGATGCCTTTTTCCCCTCCGCGGGTTTATTTATTAAAGTTCTAACGTCGTTGCGCCAATGGGAAGCGCGGACAGTCGGCGTCACGTCGTTGCCATGGTGAATCTTAAGCAGGTGCCAATTGTTTTTTACAGCGCGGAATGTTGATCGCGCGGTTGGGCGACGCGGCATTTTTACTGGTGTACATAATTATATTGCTCGTATGAATTCACATTACGAGCTGCGCGCGCAGCCCCACGCCCGGGCACCTCACGTGTGACGTGGGTGGGTGGTTGGTTGGTGGGAGGGGAGGGGAGGGGAGGGGCTCAATACGCGAGATTCGGCTGTTATTGTTTGCGTTGTGTGTCGTTGGTTATCGTGTTGGTCGTCGTGCCTATGTGTGTGCGCGTGCATATATGTGGGGCGTGCGCGTGCATATATATGTGTGCGCGTGCCTATATGTTTGGTGCGTGCGCGTGCATATATGTGTGTGCGCGTGCGCTTGTAGCGGATGATTAAAGAGTTGTCCGTGTCAGTCGTCAGTCAGTGCGTAAGACCGGCGCACTGACCTGCTGTTGCTTACCTTTTAAACCAGCGGTTCTTAACCTGGAGGTCGTGACCCCCATGGGCGTCGTTTGGAGGTTTTTCCGGGGGTCATCAAGTGGTCATAAATGAAACAAATCCATTTAAATTCTATATAATTATCAGGGTGCTACAAAACTTTTTTTCCTCGCTTGTCCGGTCGGGCACTGGTAGTGACTAAATTTGGTTGCCCACAAGCCCAGCACTTTTTTATCGTCAGATGGCTGCGAAGCAATTTCAGCCATCCCATTTACTGAGTATTGGCAGACATTTTTTTCATAAATCGGGCTGATTTTTTTTCCAATTTTTGTTTCGGTCCTGCCAAAAATGTCTGATGGGGTCGTGGGGCCAAAAAGGTTAAGAACCACTGTTTTAAACCTTAAAACCTTGCACCCGTTGTAAAAATCAGTTCCGCCGTGACGGAGAGCGACTAGTTCCGTTGTTGACGTACGGTTCTATCCTCGTCTGTTGCAACCGTTGCCAATTGTCGTTAAATGAGAGAACCAATACTTACATTAACGAATTCCCATTCCGTCTGCATGCCAATTGAGTGATGGCTAAACCCGAATATAGGAACTTACAGCCATACATTCGGCTTCGCCAGTTAGAAATAACTGTATGTAGCGGGTGCGTGTGCACCAGAGCTCTCATCTCCGGTAAGAGTAGCTAAGGTAGACCGGGCGGAGAAGGATAGACAGAGAATCCGGAGGAGAGGGTGAAATTATAACATGGGAGGGATTTAGGCGTAAATGACAGAAGGATGGTGATGAGAGGTAGCAGGGAAGGGTAGATGGTTATGCGGAGAAGGGGGAGAGCATAGGTAGAGGCGGCCGAGAAGGATAGAGTAAATGGCCGAAATGGATGAGGAAGGGAGGAGGAGGAAAGTAAGTGTGGGGGGACGTTTAGCTGAACTATTGGTAGTCGTGGGAGCGGGTTTGAAGGTATAGTGAAAGAGGATGGTCGGTTATGTAGGGTCAAGTGATGCGAGGTGGCGTGGCTGAGAGACAGAATAGAAAGTAAGAAGAATGGGTGAGTAAGTGCGCGGTAGTAGAGAAGGTGCTAAGCGGTGTGAGACAGGTAAGGTAATTAATGATAAGAGGTAGGGTAGATGATAAAGATATGAGAGTCAAGTCTAGTTAACCACCCGTTTGCCTTCGTGTTGAACATGCTACTGTAGCACTGGTACCTCGTCGTTACTCTAACTCGTCGGTCAGTGAGCGTAGACAGTGATGGTCGAAGAGGTTGTGTATATTATATATGATATAGCCGTCTTTATTTGAATACCTATGTTGCAACGTCCATGCGGAGGTCGGCCTAGCCAGTGCCACACCCGACTCTCGAATATACACACCCTTATCTCTCGCGTATATAGGCATCTCATTATTCCATACGTCACAGATCAATATAACCAATGAACAGCCCGCCTGCCGTATTGATTCTGTATAATTCCGCTGTCCGGATGTAACATGTTCGGACATGTGACCAAGAGTCATCAGGCAACAGCTGCTATGGCGCAGCAACTTATTTCGCGTCGCCACGTCGCCACATTACTGTTCTATATGATCTGTGTCTGCTTTTCACTCCTTCCGCTTCCCCCACCCCCATGCTCCACCCAACAGAATAAAAACTTAAATCTGCAAATCGTATCAATCGTACACTATCAACATGAACCTCCATTCTCACAAATCTCCTACATCATCTCCCCTCCAAGTTTATATTTTATCATCCTGCACTCGTTCTGGAGTATTTCTGCTTAGTCTTCATCCTTTCTTCTCCTGCTATCAATCTTTATCCTTTGCTCTCAACAATAACAGAGAATGATCGGCAGGGGGGGGGGTCTTCCTTCAACTATAGTAAGTAAAAGAGCGACGAAACATGCTCGGTTAACTGCCGCTATTCCTGACTGGCGACCCCCCTCCCCTCCAACTCACCGCACCATCGAAGCAGCCCTCCAAAATCCGACGGTTGTAACTTCGCGCATCAGAAGTAAGTCGGGGAAGTGCTAAACCCATGTTTGCATCGGCAGGTTTCATTTTGCAGGTGTCTGCATTTTGTTCAGACGGGGTACAGCTGACTATGATCAGTATCATATATAAACCGGGTATTAATATTCAAATTTAATGCGACTAACCTCTCGTTCGTTGGTTAATGATTTTTACATGTTTTTATGTTGTTGTTGTTTAGGGAGTTACACTAAAATAAGCCGCAATGTCACTGTATTGTGTCACATGAGCACTGGTATGTTATGGCGAAATTTACAGTGTGGTCGACTTACTTACGTACCTACAGTTATAGTTATATAGACAAGGCTGTGGTGTAGCAATTTCATAACTTTGTTTTAATACGCAAACACGAAAGGCTGCTAACTTGTTATTACATAGATCTGTTACTTTCATCTTGGAGTAATCAGTCTGTCAGATTCTTTCATCATCTCAACAGATTTGATATATGGCGTTTCTGCGGTTTTGTTCGTGTCTTCATAGTTGACAATTTCGACTTGTTTGTTCGTGTTAGGGGACTATGGGACCAGGGTGTGAGACGGTAACCTGTCAAATCCGTTTATCTTTATAATCGGGGATTATTGTTAAATATCGTTGAAAGGGAAATACGCATAGGACACGCATTTGTGAATGATGTAAGATCTTATCACTGTACATGCTATGATTTGTTATAGTGAGTTGTGATTATGAATATATTATATTATTTGCGTGGTAACAAAGAATATATATATATATAAGCTTTAAAAATTGCTGCAATGTGCATAATGAAAGTTGTAATATTTTACTTAGTAAGAAAACCAGTGTATAAATTAACTTATAACAATGTTTTAGACAATTTTTCTCTAGATCGTGATGGATTTGCGGGGTGCGGTAAACAATAAAGGTTTTTAACCTAAATCCCACCGTGTGTGTATTAGTTTTTATTTCACCGGGCTAGTAGGAGTAAGATAACCGATGTATAGTAGTATCTAGATGTAACTCTACATGTAGCTCTTCATTCTGCCACAGGTACGTACGTACGTGCACAGAGACAATACACTGTAGCACATTGTCACCTACGTGAATAGGATTGAGGAAGAAGGTAGAACTAGGAGAGGGCTAAGGACTACACAGCAATATAACAATAACAACTACATAATAATAAAATATAAATAATGTAATACAAGCGAATAGTGTAGAATACTATAGCGGTTACACACGCGCGCGCGCGCACACACACACACACACACACGCACGCACGCGCGCGCACATACTCACGCCCACGTACTAACGCACGCGCACAATCACTCCCGCATGCAAGCACGTACACTCTCGGTGCCTGGTATTATTTAATGACAATTATGGCCAAAACCCAATGTT
Organism: Priapulus caudatus; assembly: GCF_000485595.1. Lineage (NCBI taxonomy): Eukaryota > Metazoa > Priapulida > Priapulimorpha > Priapulimorphida > Priapulidae > Priapulus > Priapulus caudatus. Next base: position 10,795 of record NW_014578054.1, on the reverse strand, counting down.
TCTGTGCGCTATGTCTTAGACACTATCTGTAACAATTGCGCTGACCACATATATTACCTTAATTAAGTTGCATATCTCATGTAGGTGGTTAATTATTTATACTGAAGTAAATTCAATCACAGTAGGTCTATATTGCTACCTATTATTAATATTTTTAGCTAGTTTCTCACAGCCACCCTATTTACCGCTTGAGTCACCCCATTACAAAAAAACATGGATAGCCATCAGTGAAGAGCTACATACGAAGGACGATGGATGACGTGAGGGGAAGGGTGGTGTATTAGCGTCAAAATAATATAATACACGCGCAGAAACAGTTTGCATAAGATGCGAATCGAATGCGATTGGGTTAGTACTATGTAGGCCTACCCGGTTAGAATTGTAGAAACGTTTAGAAAATTAATACAGTTTACACACAGAGAGAACACAGAGAGAACAGCGGTAATATTCTGGTTAAAAATTATATAATTTGGTACAAATAATATATATGTCTCGCGACAAATATTATAACATGCTCCTATAAAAGTATTGTTTTTAGAAAGTTGTTCATCGATTTTCGCTCAGCTCTTGCCGAAAATATCGACTCACTACGATTTACTTCGGTGGATTTATGACGGACTGGCTCTAACTTAGACCTCTGTTGCACACAGATCTTGGAATAAATTTATCGAATTTCATGAGTTTTAACGGTAATTTCAATTCATGAGAGACATCCACGTAATTTACCTGTTAGATATAGGCACAGATCAGTGGCGTAGCTAGGATTTTTTCAGCGGGGGGGGGGCACAATATATTACTTTTCTTTGTATTATACTGTTCTAACGGCATTGTTTTTAATTCAATTTTTTTTTTATCAAGCATGAATTTTCAGTAGGGGGCACCTGGCGGGGAGACACAGAAAAAAAGGCCCCCCCCCCCCGTAGCTACGCCCCTGGCACAGATCCAGGCGATAGAGGCAAAGCTGTCTTTTTTATTGCTAATAAATATAGTTTTAACTTGTCACCAGGTGGCAGCAGGTGCCTAGAGCAGGATTACTGTGTGCACGCGTATGGCAGGCGAGATGGGGCATAAATGGTATTTAGTGACAGTCACATGTTCGAATTAATGTCTATCATATATTCTATTTAGTGACAGTCAACCAATCAGATACAACTTATTTTTTCTCGGCCAATCATAGGCATGTAATTTTTGACAAACACTAAATGATTTAATGATAGACACTAAATGATTTAATGACTGACACTAAATGATTTAGTGACAGTCATAAAATCATTTAGTGTCTATACTTGTGCGATTTTTATTGGTCAGGTTAGATCTCGTAGCCTGCGGACATGGGGACCATATCGCCACTAGTGAGTGCACACAGAAGACAGGGTCGGCTGCAAAACAAAGTATGTAGGAGATATAATAAAATCTGCTAGCATGGCGTATAAATTCGACTGCATATGTTTAAAAACTTGAAACGCAACACGTAAATGTGTGTGGAGAATGTTTAAGAACATGGAATAGCTTATCATTATGCATGCACACGTACACACGTGCACGTGCGCATACGCATGCACACATGTAATCACACACGCACGCACGCGCACACCCGTACTACATGCGCAGCCACGCATGCAGACACCACACGCAGACGCACATATATGCGCACACACACATGTCTACACCCGTGCACACCCGCACGTACGCCCGCACTTACACGCTCACGGTCTCACCCACATAAGCGTACACACGCTCGCACTCGCGCACACATACAAACACACGCGCGCGCACACACACACACACACACACACACACACACACACCACACACACCACACCACACACACCACACTACACACACATACGCACGCACGCACGCACGCACACACACACGCACACACACACACACACACGCGCACACACACACATACACGCGCGTGCACATATGCATGCATACACACGCACCCCACCCCCTACACATTTATTCACACGTTAATCCCAATTCATACATTTTGACACTTTTGAAAGTAAGTTAAAATCAAGAGTAGGCCTACATAATAGAGTTTACGCGTGTACGTGCGTGTACGTGCGTGTACCCGCGTGTACATGCGTGTACCTGCGTGTACATGCGTGTACGCTGCGGTACGTGGCGTGGGTACCGGCGTCGTGTTACGTGCTGTGTAAACCCGCGGTGTTGGTCGCGTGTTACGTTGCGTGCTGTACTGGCGTGATCCATGGGTGTATGCAGGGGGGGGGTCGGAGGGTCGTAACGACGCCCCCAAAATTTTAAAAAGGTCCAGCATTTTTTCCAAAGTACATTTTTTTCGAGGCTTTTTACAATGAGCATAATATTAAGATGCAGGTACGCAGAAATGCAGTCCAAAGACATTGCAAGTCTGCGTGACTAAATCTATCGCAAATTCGCAAGCAATTCTGAAAACTGAGCCTTTTTTTTTAAACAAAAATTTTGTTTCATAAAAGAAGAGACAAAGACTGACAAAGGACAAAGACAAGACAAGATAGAGTCAAAAAGTTCAAAAAACTCTGTTTTCCACTGAATCATGAGAAACTTGTTTTTTAAACTGATAATTTCGTTTTTGAAACAAATTTTTTTGGTTTAATGTAAATGTCAGCTGGCGTGTAAGCAGGGGGGTCGCAGGGGTCCGGACCCCCTGGCTCTGCCGCAGAAACGCATCTAAGGAGGTCTAATTTCAAAAAATTTTGCTGGGCGAGGGCCCCCCAGAACCCCCCTTTCGCGTCTACCATAGTTTGAGTTACCTGGTTAGACGCCACGCCCGCCCGTTTTTTTTGGGTACAAATCCTGTACACCGCCCTGTTTGTATCGACATTGCAATCGACATCTTGCTGCTATCGCATTTGTGAAAAGGTCCAACAAATATCGAATCACGACCCACGCCGAGAAAAAATCCTGATACACCCTCCTGTACGCCTTATGGTCCTGTGCACGACCCCTATCCTGGGTTTGGGTTACATTATTGTATCTAGTGATCGCTGTGAATTTAGTCAATGCATGTAAACACAAATTTCCCGCGGTAGTGTTCCCGCTCATAATAATTTCATGCCTTCATCTGATATTTCTGCCTTCATAAAATTTCATAAAATTTCACAAAAATTCATCTGATAAATCTGCCTGATATTTCATGCCTTCATCTGATCTGTGATTATTAATTTCTACAACAAACATTAAAATACAATCAGAAAGCCGTTTTTCACTTAAGACAGAAACTTCCAGCAGGTTATTAAACACCAACCAGTGCCTCTTCTACGCATAAACATGGCGCCGCAGCGGTGGCGTTTCAGTTTTCGTCGAACTGTGTTGTGAAAAAAAATTTTCCGCGACCGGCGTTTCGAAGTCGAGTGCCGCCATATTGACGCGTAGGAAAGTGCATGTATTTGCGTCAAACAGAATACTAAAACAACCTAAACTACCTTCGTGTACATATCTGTAGTACCCGATGCGCAACGACGACCCATCTGCAACAGGAGATTCTTGTGAAATAGGAAAAGGTTCAGACATATAATTGGTTAATACAGACATTATTGATTATTAAGATCGACATATTAGGCCAGTATTGCGGCCACAATTGCGACATATTATTGCCACTTAAAAAATAACGTGATTTATAACATTACCTTCAATATATGTGTAACCTTACTTTGTAACACAACCATAAAATTCGACTATAAGTTATAACTTTCCACTAAGATAAATCGCAATTTTATTAACATGATATACCGTACTGAGAAAATAAAATATTACTTAGCACGTACAGTTATTGGTGTCCAAAAAGCGACGCTAGATGGCAGCAAGCATCAACAGCAATGAACTGAGAATTTTGTCATCTATGGTTCTATCTGCTTGGCTTACAACGCGACATATCAGTCGGCGTTCACACGGTCATGCCGGTTTGGCTCGAGCCAAATGGGCTAGATTTGGCTCGGGCCAAATTTGCTCGGCCGTTTGAGTCGGAGCGTTCACACGTACGCAAGTGAATACTTGTCTGTCAAATTCAAATTCAAATTCAAATAAATTTTATTGCTCAACAGGGGTCGAAATTAGATTTTTATTATGGTACCATTCGGGATACCAGGTATTGAAATCTGGTATCCCCCCAAAAGATCTGGTATCCCGGATTTTTTTGGATAGTAATTTCAACAATGTGGTATCCAAAATCTTGAAATATGCAATAATAGCATTTGAAAATTATTAATATGTAATGTAATTATTACATAAAAATCTCGCTCCCGCGTCTAATCAATCATTAGTGGGCTGAGTGCATTCGCGAGCATTTCATTTTACCATAGATATATACAACACAGGTGTTATATCAGGAGTGGTTATATACTGTACACTGCAGTACACTGCAGACGTATTGTCTAGACGCATTGTCTGGCTCGCTTGATACAATCATGATACAATGTATACACATGTTCACAATTATGATCAACATCGGCCACGCTTGCGCTTGCAAATATGCTATGCCTGCTGTATAAAAACGCTAGTGTGACATAGTAAATTAGTAATTAAGGCGCGCACGTCGCGCTCTCGCACTCGCTCAGATGCGCTGCCGTATAAAGTTGATAACTCAACAACCACTATCCTGATTATGACGTTTTTTTTTAACTATCCTGGCGGGATACCAAAGTATTGAAATCTGGTATCCCGCACAAGAATCTGGTATCCCGCGGATATCGGATACCGCTAATTTCGACCCCTGCTCAAATATCTCACAGATACTTTGGCAGTATGTCGGCGAGATGGCGTTGTTTACAATTCAGATGTTTACTTACGTTCCGAGTTTAAATACAATCTTGAAAACGTGCATCCTGATCAATTTTTCGAATTTTTATACTGTTTTGGACTTTATTTCGTCGAAGTACACGTTCGCACTCGCGGCATCTACTGCTCAACCGATTCTACCGCTCTACCGTTCGCGCGAAAACTGGTGCCTAAAATTTGGTTCGGGCCTGGTTCGACGTTTTTCGATGGACCGAAATCGGCTGCACGGGCCTAATTAGGCTCGGGCCAAAAACGTCCGTGTGAACGCTCGGCTCGAGCCAAATCTGGCGCGGGCCTAATTAGGCTCGGGCCAAAAACGTCCGTGTGAACGCGCCTATTATAAGTATTTGATGAGGAATTTGTACGTGATCGACAAGGCCTATAACTTCATAGATGATTTGCGCAACAAGCAACATAATATGTCGAATTGTAGCAGCATGAATATGACGTAAAATACGCTAACTCGACCTCCAAATTTAATTCAATTCAATCTATTTATTTACACTTAAAGTTAAATTAACTAGGGCGTGCCTACGTCACGAATTTTCTATGGTAAAATTTGTAAAAAAAATTTGTCGCCATTTTTTTACATTAAAAGTAAGAACTAACGCGACTAAACCGTGGTCAAATTCTTACCTGATAAGATTGTTCGCTGTGGCTATATTTACGGCGACGTAAATACATTTATTTTTTCTGGATTTACGGATTTCCCATTTTGCAAAATGCCGCGGACAAGTGCGAACCATAATGCACTGCGAAACTGGAAATGTCTACTGCGTTCGCAAACTGCATGCAGTGCACCTTCGTACACTCAGGATACCACTGCCACAATGCTAGTACTATTTTTAAAGTGGGCGGAGCTCCGGGGAAATCCTCGAATGGAGATTCGTAAACAGCGCATGATTTGAAAGTAGTAAATGGGCGCACAATACGCGCACTATTTCGTATCACTATTTTATCAAATTGTTCATAAAATAATGGTTGGATTTTTAAAATCTTTGCAACTTTTATTAGTCCAAATCTTATTACATAGGATACGAGTAACGTGGCTGCTGTAAAACTTGTAGTAAAAAAGCGTTACAAATTGTAACGGAAATCTGCTTGTGGCAGTGGTAGATTGAGCCCATGAGCGAGAGCGCCATCTGTTGTGGAGTTTGGTGCGTTCGATTTGCTTCTCCAAGTTAACCTGGGTCTACTCGGGCCAGCCCCAAATACGTTCGATTTGGCAGTCACGTGGTATTTTTGCGTCGGGTCAACCCGGGTGAGGCCGAAGTAACCCGCTCGCCGAGCCGCTCACTTGGGGTGGGGGCTTTGGGGAAGTATCCCACAATCCATTGCAACGACACCATGCATGGGGACGATATCAGTGCAGGATCAGTGCTGCATGAATGTAGCAGTGTTAATTATGACTGCGTGTGTTTGCTCAAGGACGGTGAGTGGATAGGATGATGTTTATTACTGGACATGCTCTTTATCCTTGAGCCGCTCATTCTTAGATTTCATTAATAATAAGATTGCAATTGCTATTCTTTTTTAGTTCACCTTGACATCGTCAAGCGGAGCTATTGCCATGGGTCGTCGTCCGTCAACATTTGGCTATGGTCAACGATAACTCAGGAACCGTTTGACCCACATGTTTGAAATTGGGTATAGTTGTTACTGCTATGCTCCCATATTGAACATCCTATTTTGGAGCACGCTAATTGACGTACTTTCGAGCTACGGCAATTTTTTTGGCAAAAAGGGGAATTGCCATTAGTCAGTGCAGGTTCGACGGATTTTGCTCATTTTTGGTATGTTAATGAATAAGGGCTAGGGGTTTTGATATTTAAAAAAAAAATTATGCAAATTATGTAGGTTTTGGCAATTATATAGCATATTATGGTATAGACACACAGATAACAGTCTGTGGTGTCACACTCGTCTGGTTCGTTTTACAAGATTTCATTGACAATATCTTTAATGCAAATTGGTAGTTTCCCTCTCCACCCTGCAATAAAACGTCTATATAGAGTAAAGTTTTACAAAACATGTCGGAACGCAGCATAACCTATTTATTTTCGAACGGCATGCTAAGAAACATCAAAGCGGGTATAGCGGCCATCTACATCACAAATTGTGATTCATTTGTTTATAAATTTTTATTGCGATATACAGGTGGCAACTGCTAGAAAAAACTCATACGAAGTAAACACTTCCATGCAACCATAACCTTTGACAAAAGTTGTGTTATGGGCAGGGAAACACCATTGTCACGTGGTACATGCAGCTACGTGGAATAAGCGTATCTTCTCAATCTTACACGTTACACATCGGAGTCCGCTTTTAGCAGTGCCTAAATCTGAATATTTATAAAAACGTTAAATGGCGACCATTTAGGTGTAACGCCATCCACTCGCCCTCATCTCAGACTTTCACATTCAAAACATTTATTTTCACATAAAAATTACACACATAATTATCAAGAGTATATAATGGGAGTTTCTCCCATATATACTCTTCGTTTCTATAATGTACGGTGATGGTTGCCTCAATTAAAACTGACTTCTTCTCACTCACTCATTTGTGTCCTTTTTTGTGGTGAGCTACAGTGTCATTGACACTTTTATTTCTTGTCACTGGCATCCAATGATGATAATTAACCGGGTTAACCCAAAAAACCGTTCGTTATCTTCCCTAACCCAGTGCCGTTCGATTTCGTACCCAGGTTAACCCAGGTGGCTCTGGGGAAGCAAATCGAACGCACTAGTCAATAGGACTGTCATGGCTGAGGCGTTGGGAGATATAACTAAAGTTGGGCAGGAATTCTCCCTGTTTGAAGAGTTCAATGCAATCAAGCAATATGAAACCAACAGTTTCACTAATGTACATGTGTACATCCGCAGCAGTAGAACGCTTAAAACTGGAAGGAACCGTGCTCCTAATCGTTATTTTAGTGATAAGTTGAGGTACACTGAAATTGATCTAGCCTGTAAGCGTAAGCACGGAGGACGAAAGGCAGTTTCTTTGTCGAAAGGAAAACGTCCAAACCAAAGGTAGGCTTATGTTAGAACTTAGAGATAACTATATTACCTAATTCAGACATCAGAAATGTTAGGTGTATTTTATCTTAAGTTTAAATATTTATCAATAATATCTTGACTAGGTAGCTCTTGATCGTACAGCCCTTCAATTTTCAAAGTTTACTGTGGCCCCGCCCACCAAGCCTGGCACAGGTTAGGGTTAGGGTAATATCGGTAGACAAATATAATAATGTCAATTTCTGATTGCGTGTGTCAATTTATATATTGTTCTTTATTCTCATTAGTCTTATTTCTATCCAGCACTTATTCTAATAGATTGTTCGTTCAGTGTGACAATATGGCCCAACTTCAGATGCGACAAAGCTTCTTGTGAAAACATAGATGACGATTAGTGACATTGATGCAACACTCGCGCAGCTAATCTTTGACCTATTTACAGCTGGTAATGCCCCCACGCATGCACGCTTACCACAATCAGCAGCAGCTCCAGTCCAATCGCCCAGCGAGCCACACCGCATCGCCGAGGGACAAGAGTGCGCAAGAGTCGTTAGTAGCTGTCTTTTGTTTCAAGTTAGGCGGGTTATACATTGGTTTTCTGGCAACAGAATGGAGAATCGTGTCGTAACGTTTTAAGGCCAAGACACACTGCAGCGACAGCGACCGACCGTAACGCAAACGAAAAAAGTCGCGCGACTGGCGCAAACACACTGCAGCGACAGCGACCGACATTAGGTCAAAGTTCACCAAGCACTCGCACAGTGGTACACATTATCACTGACCAAACGGCAAAAACTCATGCTGCTGCTTTAATACAGGCTGCAAAAACTCTCTAGGCATAGAGAATCGATAAGATAATAAAGTAAAATATACGCAGCAAATTATCATGTACTGTACGTACTGTGTCTAGCTTGCAACAGGCCCACAGCTTGCGCTTTGGTTAGACTGTTCACGGCCCTATTGTTGTGACATGCGTCGCGTAGTTTAGCGCCGGAGACCAGTCTACTCGTCTTGGCTAGCATTATTGTTATTTATGACGTAATTGTATGTCCACGTGCAGATCGAAACGGCTGCGATTGGCCTATTGTAATAGTGTTGCGGCGACTGTCGCTGGGAATATAGAAACGATCCTAAATATTTTGTCGGTGAGGTTGTCGCGCGTCGTTGTGCGGTGGTGTGCAATGGCTCATTCTGAAAAGTCGTTGTCGTTACACGGCGGTCGCTGTCGCTGCAGTGTGTCTTGGCCTTTAGTCTGTTTCCGGATTGGCGGGTGTATGAGGAAACATTTCGCACAAGCTAGGCGAATGTACTGTGTACGATTTGAGCTCAAGTTGGTTGAGTTACGCGTAGTAAATCGTAGGTATTCTAAGCCTAGTGAAATGACGAATTTCCTTTGTTTATTGAAGTCACACTCCTTCCCTATTATCTACTTCTGGTCTATATGTATCTAGATTTTAGAAATGTAACTCACATTCACAGCTGTATACAATGCGCCAGAAGTTGAATTGTCTTTCGCGAAGAGTTCCTTGTTCAAAGCCGTGAATTTGTGTAACCGCGTCGCCATGTAGCCGCGTCGCCGTGTACGCGCCGTGTGTATTCACGTACCGTCGCAATGTAGCCGCATAGCCGTGTACTCGTGTAGCCGTGTATTTGTGTAACCGCGTCGCCGTGTAACGCGTCGGCCATGTAGCCGCATCGCCGTGTAGCAGTTTCATTTATACTGTAATAAATTAATCTGTCAATTATACTACAGATGATAAACTTGTTACTAATAAAATTTAATCAATTTATTTACTTTAATATTTGTTAATTTAAGTTTCTAGCAGTTGCATGGTGCTTTAGAGACATGGGAGGTATTAGCTGCTCAGAGATGTATTGTTTGAATTATTATTATGTGATCTCTTTTCAGTCTTTTGGTCCGGAAAAACGGATAATCCGAAAGGCCTTGGAACCAAGGCTTCCGGAAAATCGGTGTTGTACCTGTATAAGGAATATTCTATTATTCTGTGTAGGTATATATAGTGTATTCCTGTACTCCGCATTGTACATATATGTGTATATTGAGTCAAATGACAATTACTCTTACTCTTAGTTAAATGTCATGCAAAATATTTATTTAACATCACCACATACAACTATACATACGTGTACAGCAGTAAGGTGTTTGGAAGCTACTTTAATAATCAATGTTATGTAAATTTTATATCAGAACAGTTCTGTTGATCTGCATATATATCTGCGGTATATATCATGTATTCGGGTATTTGCAGTTTCGCACAATAAATACCCCAGGTCTACAAAGAAAGAAGGTCTTCTCTGCATTTCCCTAAACACATAAACTGGTCTGTTTGACAGATGTATTGCAATCCTCAAACGTGCCTCCAACAGAGCAACTGTCTATAAAAACACCAAGTAGTGGGTTGCATGCTGCCATATTGGCTCCCTCTGAATCGACCTTGTCACTGAGTCAGCAGGTCAGCAATTTGTGATCCAGATTAGCGATCGCTCAAACCAAATGGGCGAACCACTGGACATGCCGAAAATGTGTGTCACGTGTTGATGAAACATCACAGCTGTGATTGGGCTAACTATGAGTTGTCATACGACAATGTCGCTGGTCATCACTAGATATTATTTTTTGCATTTGCAACAGCTCGCTGGAAAATATAGTTTCTAATATACAAAATTGTCAAACATTATCGCGTCGGTCATTGTCACTGCAGTGTTCTTGACATTAAATAGCATGATAATACCTTGGGTGTTATAGCTGCCAATGCAGTGAAACAGTGATTTGCAATTGTTATAGTGGACAGTGGTTAACTTGATCTAGCAATACTCATCGGTGAAAAACATGGTAGCAACGGTCATTGTACGAGTAGATACACATCAACATTTATCGTTTTATTCTTTGAAACATGAACGGAAAACCACAAAAAATGTAAAGCCATTTCTTAGAGAGTAACGAAGTGATGTCACATTATCGATTTGAG
>NW_014578053.1:87467-114374 GCF_000485595.1 Priapulus caudatus | reverse complement strand
GGGTAAAAGGCAGCGATGTTGAGTCAGTGCGCCACTAGGTGGCGTTTGAGCGCTTCGTGCAGATATCCGCTGCAGATCGTCCAGTGTGAAGGTATGCATGCTTCGTTAATCCTAGAAATCTACACATTTCTCTACATTATACAGTTACTGCCTTTATTACACTAGTTTTTTGTTATACTAATTGTTTTCTCATTGCAAAACACTGCCACTATTGAAATTTTACTGTATGGTATTGGTATTTCATTTATGTTGCAACAACTATGTGTGTTGTAGGGTACAAGGCTGTCTAAACCGTCATTGCTATACTTCTGTATTTATTTCACTTAGTATTTCCTAATTCCACCAACGCACTAACATGTAACATNTCTCCATTCTTTTACGCTTTCTAAGTGTCTCTCTCACGTCTCCTCCATGACTTTACTCGCCTCGTGCAGTCTTATCTTTGCCATCATCCTCTTATATTGTCGATTCTTTTGCGCCCTCTCCACCTTCCTCAAAAAAATATCTCTTTTACTCTGTATCTGTCTGCAAATTTACTTACTCTCTGCGATTCGGTGCTTGACATACTCCCTACTAGTCACTCTATCACACTCACATCGTGCCTTTCTTTCTCTCTCGCGGCTATATATATATATATTTGCTCCAATGGCATCTATATTGCGTTATCCTCGGCGCTTCTTCTCCTCGTTCTGTGACATCTTGGCTCTCTCTTCTCGGTTCTCTCTATTTCTGCGTTCTTGTGAAGCTATCTCACTCGCGAGACATCGGCTGCTCTCGTTGTTCAACCGTCGCCACATGCTCTCTGCGTCTTCTCGTTGCTCTAGGGTTTAAGAAAGTCCGCGGTCACTCTTGCCTTGTCTGCATACTACATTCGTCTTCTCTCCGGTCTCTCCTGTTCCCGCTCTTCCGCATCCCCCTCTATAACAACGTATTTCTTTTCTTTTCCCTATGATCTGACGCTGTAAACATGTATCAATCGGTGCTCTCTTTGCATCCGGTGCTTCGTTTTTGCATACTTCTCTACTCTGCTCTCTCTCGACGCTATTACTCTCACTGCCTGTCTCCTACAATATCTTGCTCCGTTCTCTTTCTCTGGTACAAGTCTCTCGGCCATTGTCTTTACAACTCCAACCCTCACCGTCTACTCTTCTCTCCAGCATACACTCTCTCCTCTCGCGGAACCAAACACACACACAACAAGCACTACCACCAATCGACCACTACACACACACACAACACACACACAGGCCTCATCACACAACCACTGCGTCACCGCGCGCGCCCGACTACAATCTGTCACACTACCTACAAACATTATTCGCAACCACTCATAGCGTGACCAACAGACCTCACAGCAGCACACCGTACACTAGACACACTGCGACCTTGCGTAGGGCCCTCCAGTAGTGTCCTCAAGGCGAGGTCGTCGTGTATGTATTCAGGTTACTACAGTTATGTACCGACTGCGGCGGCGCTGCACGCGCACAGCTAACATAGATATATGTGAGATACACAAAGTGTACCAGATCTATGTGAGCATAGCAGAAGGCTAGTGGACAGACGCACATAACACACCATTAACACCACTACTGAAACTCAGTAACCCATATAAACATACCTTCACTATAATGAATAGTTGTTAATATAGACACTGTAGCTCATCCACAAAAAAGGACTACAAATGAGTTGAGTATGTGATAGAATAGAAGCCCCTACAAGCTTATTAACATTCGAGCACCCTGACGTACATTTAATAGAAACAAAGATATGCTTATATATGAGAGAACTCACCAATTATACTATCTACACACCTTGGCAGAGCATGCGATTACTGAGATTATTTGGTTTAGACTATCCATTACCTTGTTAACATTTGTTAGAGTGTGTCAAGAGATAATTTTAATCGGCAAGCTCACAGGTGAATATCGCTTTATCACTCAGTAATACTTCAAATATCACATTTTATAAACAAAATGAAAACAGTCTATCACAATATTTGGTTCCTGTTGATAGTTAGATAGGCTGCAGTTGTTCTAATTCTCACGCTCTTGATATGCGTGTATAATGTTTCTTCATGACTTTTAAACAATCCACTCGTGATATATAATAATATATAAGTTAAATTTGAATAGTATAAATCACTATGAGAGTATCGTCATATAGTACTGGCTCGCCATTGCGTAAATATTATAGGCCGAATTAAGATGATTTCTGAGTCATATTATAAAGTGCTTGTAATACGAACCAGACGCGAGGTGCCCATGTGTCGACACCACAGACGTAGTTTGTTATTCTTGTGCGTGTCTACTATAACTCGATGCTATCACGTCAACTATGTGGTCTCACCTAATATGCCCCCTATACCTATTTGCATTTTTTTTTTTAAAATATCAAACGCTAGCCCTTAATTCATTCCACCATACCCAAAAATGAGCAAATCTCCCGTTAAAACCTGAACTCGACTCAATGGCAATTTGCTTGAGTCTCCCATCTCTAATGTGCACAGAGAGTAAAAAGCATAAAACATCTAGAGCTCTAATTTGACATTCTTGGCTCGATATGTGATTCTACGGCGGTCCGACATGGCTGCCTCCAAAATAGGGACGTTTAATATGGCCGAGCGGTACTAATTGCATAGCAGTAGAACAACATCATACCCAATTTCAAACCATGTGGCGTCAAACGAGTTCCTGAGTTAATCGTTGACCGCCTAGCCAAATGTGACGGATACGGACGGTGCCATGGACGTACGTACGGACGACGACCATGGTCCAATAGACCCTCACCTATGCGTGATGGTTCAGACCGCCGTGCAGCTCCAAAGATAATAATAAAACCCTACAGTGCCAGTGCTTCTCCCAGTCCAAACGATTTTCGACCGCGGAACATAACGGGGCGTGCGCGGCCCCCGTTGCCGGTGAGAACGAACTGTCACCACGCAGTGAGTGTGCTATAGTTTCCGATGTCAGTCCCGCTCGTTTTACGCGCGGCACCCGTGTGTCTAGTTTAAAAATTACACCTCCAGCCACGTATTAGAATTCTCACGACCACATAAAAAACGACAATTTGCCCAGGCCATAGCGCTTGAGGGAGATATGAAAACTGTACAACTCTTCTAGTCGAGGTCGTCCAAGAATTCCAATATCGACCAGGGACACCCGGACTCGTGTTATTTTTACCGTCCCACGCCACCCTGCCTGCAGCACCACACCACAAGTACAAAACAGATCAAACCTGCTGTCCCGAACACAACACTAACTGCGTACACCGACTCGGCTATCCTTATATATACGAAGAACTCCCAAATACCGTCTATTGTGTATGGTGGCCGATTTTACGCATTACTTAGTGGCTACGCGTAAAAAAACACGCTCTCCGGACCCCCCCAGTTTTTCCTCCCCCCCGCCCCCCTTCCCCCCTCCCCTCCTCTCCCCCCTGTTTCAAATTTCATCCTGGGAGAACCCTGTACATACTAAACAACCCTAAACACACCTTCGCGGTTACAGGTATTCTGTAGTACCTCTGTGATTCGGACAACGAACCCCCATCTGCCCTAGTAGTACTAAGTAGTAGCTTGCTCGAGGAGGGTCTATGTCCCCCGGGATTGGTACTGCCAGAACGCTAAACCCTGGGTACGGTCCGGTATACCGGAACGTACCCTGGTACTATCTAATATGCCGAACCGTACCTCGTCTACTCCACTAACGAGTCTAGGGAGTCGCCTACGCCTACTCCCTAACCCGAACCCTAATCCTAACCCTAATCCTAACCCTAACCATATCAAATACTGCAAAATAGTGACCAGGGTACGTTCCGGCAGTAACCTGGGGGACATAGACCCTATGAGCAGTAGTAGTAGGCCTATTCAGTAGCAGTACACTTAGTTTTACTCACTGGCAGCAAGAACAAGTCGGCACCTAAAGCTACAGCACACACGCGGCCATTGACTATATATAACCAGTGCTCGAAATAAGCGTTGTCCGGTTGTCGGAGACAACCAGAATTTGCGCCGGACAACCTAACCAGTCTGAGACATTGTCCGGTGGACAACCAAGAAAAAAGGACGAAAAAACGCACTTTATTTATATTTTTCTGACCGCGAATTGAATTTCTTTCGGCTGTTGATCAGCCTGCATTGCGTCCATAGCATCCTAAAATGCACCCGCCACTCTAAGTATCATAGCCGCCATGCTGGTGTATACACAAGAAGTTCAAACAATTAATACACGTTGTTTATAGTTTATACGCAGAGGCTACGGGTACGGCAGCCGTATCTTAATGTCTCGAGGCTACGGGTACGGCAGTCACACTACGCATGCACTGCAGCCGTATCTTAATGTCTCGAGGCTACGGGTACGGCAGTCACACTACGCATTCGCTGCAGCCGTATCTTAATGTCTCGAGGCTACGGGTACGGCAATCCCACACACAAGTACAAACAGTCACCCTATCCCTAACCTAGCTTTAGTACTATAGCCCGCGTACAGTTGCCGCTGGCGCTGGCGCTGGCACCAGTGGCAACTGTACGCGGGCTATAGTACTAGAGCTATCCCTAACCCTAACACTACAGTAAAAACCCGCGTATAAGAACCTGTATTTTTCCAGGTTAGCCTAAAAAGGTTCTTATATAATTGGTGTGTACTGGGAAATTAGGCTATTTAGGTTCTTAAATAGGTTCTTATTCTCTTTATAAAAAAAAGTGCTTGTGGCTGGTAGAATATTGGTGCGGTCCATTGTTTATACAAAATATTCATATAATTATTTCTAAATGACTGCAATCTAGACAAATACAAACCCTATTCTACGTTCTTATTTCTTTTTATGCCCTTTATACCTAATAGAGTTATATAGACCACCAAGAACTTGTTTTAGTTGATTTATGAATTTTAAAGTGTTAACTGAATTTTATCAAATAAGAACCTGTTTCAAATTTTAGGCTACAAGTTACAACAGGTTCTTATGTCAAGGGGCTTTAAATGGAAAATCTTAGCCTAACAGGTTCTTAATCACTAGGTTCTTATACGCGGGTTTTTTACTGTAACTCTAAACCGACTCGGCTATCTTATATACGCGTGTTATAGTACCCAATTAATATATGGTGTATAACCTTTTGCTTTCAATATTTTGCATCTGAACTGACAATCAATCCCAACCAACTGGTGTAGGCTAGCTGGCACAATAATGTTCATTTTCATACTTCAAATCCGAGTGTTTTCTAGCTCATCAAGAAATCTTAATCGTTAATTAAATCGTGAATAATATAAAAATATGGCACCAGCTGCTATTTCCAACACTGATATGTCAGGTTTTCTGATTTATGAGAGGTGAACTCGATTTGGAACCAGCAAACCAGCAAGTTTTTAACATTTTCTGGGGGAGGACCCCCACACCCCCCCACCTGTTTTTTAGCCACCCCCCCTTAGAATCCTAGACTCGCCACTGAACAATATTTATATATTAATGTCTGCTGTTGGGGGCACTATGCTCTCATAGTGCCCCCAACAGCAGGCATTAATGTTTTTAGTGCATCACATGACTATGCAATCTACTTTTCATGCTTATATACCTTCTTTATACTCCCTAATTTGCCGGTGCATTTGATGTAACAAAACGTTCGACACAAACACAACCGCCGTTCGAAACTTGCGTGGCGCCCAGACGCAGGAGATTCGTGACGTAAACACAATGCGTTATAATAACAATGCGTCGCGCAAGCGATAGTGACCGCTCAGGCGGGCACTATCGCTTCATAGTACCTGCTGCGTTATCCAATGAGATTGCAGCGATTTATCACGTCATGCACTAATATTACATATCTTGGGAGCAGAGAACAATGATAAAAAATGTCGCCTTTTCGCATGGCGCCCAAAACAAAGATTGCAGAGATGAGAGGTAGAGGAGCCGTAGGGTGTGGAGAGGGAGAAGGAGGAGCCAGTAAAATATTAAGTCATCCACTATTTTGCGCAGTTCGCAGTTTTTGGCCCCCCTTGTTCAAAAATCCTGGCTACGCCACTGTTTTTGGGTGTTTTCTGATCATATTATTATGTGATTTAAAATAGGATATTTGGGGATATTTTTTGGGACAACCAGAAATTTTTGCGGACAACGCAATTTGATGCCTGGGTTGTCCGCAAGACAACGGCATTTTTTTTCTTATTTCGAGCACTGAGTGATAACAATAATAATAGGCCTATATTGTTGTTATATATAGTCAATGGCCGCGTGTGTGCTGTAGGCTATATAGATGCAGGTGCCGACTTGTTCTTGCTGCCAGTGGTTTTACTGGCTATTCTTCACACTTTGTGCGTGTGACTTCGTACGTACACATTATTATTTATTATTATTATCATTATTATTATCATTATCATTATTATTATTACTATTAGACTCACTAGTCTATATAGTGATGGCACCAGCAATGCCGGCAGCATAAGGCCTACACAATAGGGCCTACTCAATACTGATGATAGTGGTAGTCTGACTAGTCATGAATGTCAACACTACTCACTAGTCCTACTACTACAAATAGTACAATATACAATATTATATATACTACTAGTACTACTGTAGCGAGTACTGTAGTCTGTACTACTGAGTACTGTACTACAATACGGCCACTGGCGTTTCTAATTATGTTTTTACCTGGATTTGAAATATCTTTTGTTGTGTTTTAGATGTAAATTGGCCTCTGTAATCACCACGTTGTAGGGCAACACACAGTTTCGCCGTCGAAATAAATTATATAATTACTGAAAATAAACTAGTGCCAGTGGAAAATCTTGAAATGGCGGAAATTTCTGTGTCAAATGGCACGTCGTTGAATCGCATATGCGTAAGCGCGCCTTCTATTGGCTGCAGTTGGTGACATCATAGCCATTCTGTTATCTGATTTGTCTGTAGTTTGCGGTCAACACGAAAGCTGGCCAATAACCAGGCTGCGTTGTGCTCGTTGTTTGCCTCTTGCGTACATGAAGCCGGTTGCTCCTGTTTGTATACGTTGAATCGCCTATGTAAGTACTAAAATTCTATGTTTGGAACTCGTTTATGCTAATAATAATTACGTTTGCGATAAGATAAAATATTGTAGATAAGTATACGGCATTTGATGGTATGTACTGTGCCCGCATCGTCCGCGATTTTTGTGTAAAGGCACAACCATAATTTTGATGAAAAATACCAGAAACAGCTGCCCTTGTTCGTGCTGCTCCTAGTTCCGACGGCAGCCTGAGGAAGCGGCAAGTCACGGTCGGCCGCTCTGACACTATCTTTTCATCCTTGCTCTTTACGTAACAAAGTGATACATTTTAAACGTGGTTTGTCGCCGGCAATTGGAATATAGTAGAGAATGAAATAATTCCAATAGTAAATGAAGTCACAGTACTCAGTAGCCCTACCTATAATACTAATACTAATAGCTAGTATAATACTACTACTAGGTTACTAACTTACTATTACTAAGTAATAATAATAATTAATATAGCTTATATAATACTAATACTAATACTAAGAGCTATTAAAGTATTATATAATATAGCTATTATAATAATAGCTATATATAGCTATTGGGATAGGGATAGTAGTCCCGGGATTTAGGGATATCCCTAACTTCCCGGGACTAGGATTTCCTAATCCGACTATCCCTAACCGACCCCCTAAAACGGGACCCTTTTAGGATATCCCTAACTATCCCTTAGGGATAGGATAGTCGGATTTAGGGATAGTACTAGTAGTATATAATATAGCTATATGTACTATAATAAATTTGAAAAGGATAAAATACATACCGGTTACCTAAAATTCACTACGACACTAGTATAATTAAGTATGTCAAAATCGATAAAGATTCTTGATTAAATAAGTTAACTTCATTTAAACTTGCTAAAAACATAGTAAAAGTCAACTTAGTCAACCAATCTTTTATGACTCCCAGGATGCACACATTCTTCCACACAGAATTCATATGTTATTAATATTAGGACTAAATTTAGAATAGGGGCCTATACAGCTTATAAATTGACCTGAAAATTTTCAAAACAAAAAGTTCCGGTGTCAGCACCTGCTAGTGCTAGTGCTACTAAAAAGCAATGTATCTCACTACTTCAACATCGTTACTGGTTCTTTCCTTGATCAGATCATCTTGTGTATTTGTCATACATACTAAACTGTAAAATCATGACTGTTATATGTGTAAACTAGAGCACTCGGAGAGCGCAGACCTCCGCCAAGGCAGTTCTGTGAAAAAATTAATTAATTAATTAATTAATTAAATAATTAATTGCATCTGGATCACCACCAAAATGTAATCAATTCTAAGTTACCCCATTTCTGACCTAAACTCCTGTAAACTTTATTAATTAATTAATTGGATTTGGATCACCACCAAAATGTAATCAATTGTAAGTTACCCCATTTCTGACCTATCCTGGAAATTTTATTAATTAATTAATTAATTGGATCCGGATCACCACCAAAATCTAATCAATTCTAAGTTAGCCCATTTCTGA
The DNA here is from genome assembly GCF_000485595.1 of Priapulus caudatus. Lineage (NCBI taxonomy): Eukaryota > Metazoa > Priapulida > Priapulimorpha > Priapulimorphida > Priapulidae > Priapulus > Priapulus caudatus. The sequence goes on along the minus strand of NW_014578053.1, from coordinate 105,870 downwards.
CCTATCCTGAAAATTTTATGACAATCTGTCAATAACTTTTTTAGTTGGGCTGTACACAAAGAAAAAAACGCACAAACCCACAAACCAACAACGCCGGTGAAAACATAACCTCCTGGCGGAGGTAAAAAAGGTTTATTTCCATTCACAAGTATTTATCTATTATTTATTTTACAAAAAAAAATCTGGAGGAATGCATCTATTTACGTAATAAAAGTCGATGGGGAACCTGGGTTTATGTTGCGGGAAATTTCAAGAACATGTTCCTTTTCGTAAGCCAGGGGGATTATTGTAATACTAATTAATACCAGTAATTAATGTACAAAATTCTAAAACTAAATGTAATTATCATATGTCATCAGCTTCCAATCTTCAGTCTTGATAAAAATTAATTTATAATGTCAAAAATTCATTCTAATATGAAAAAAATACCAAGTTAGTGTGTTAGTGTATATAATGTGCTATATAGTATAGTAAAATAATGTCAGTGATATATATGTTCCATCCACACCATATGTCTTGTTTGTCATAATATTATATCAAATGCCGTGTATTTTTAATCATTACATTAAAAATAACCTTTCTTGTTGCAGAGTTTTGAATCATTTTTGTATTGAAGTCATTTAATTATTGACTTAGTTACTTGCATTTCTATGTTACCATATAAATAGCCATGTTATTCCTAATGCTAAGCATGCTTCAGTTATACTTTAATCCAACCATGAATGTAGTCCTCACGTCACATACCAGATAATGCATGTTTTAATAAAGTAATTCCTTTGAGGGGTAAATGAGTTGACATCCTGTTATGACTGAATTCAGTCCTGATAATATAAATATTGGAGCATATTTATGTAGAGTAGTCTGAGTTCTCTACCATGTCTACAGGATGAACAAAACAATAGCAATAGTATTAATTACAAAATTTACTCATGGTTACTGCCATACTGGCTTACGATTAATTTTTTATTCGAATGAAAGAAATAAGATAAATATTGAACTGTGGAGCCCTACTGTCTAGACTGCCTTAGTCTTGGCCACGCAGTACTAGTACTAAATTAATGTAAATGTTTGTAAAAGTGTTTAATGTTATCCCATTTTCTAGAATTGATCATGAAATGTAAATAAACTTGAATACCGATAGCTTGAAAATTTTAGGTGAATGCAGGGTGAACACACTTATTTATACGCTGTGAAAAAATGCTTGTCTAGTCATGGATTGTTAAAATAAAATCCACTACTGTACTCAACAGATGTTACTTCAGATTTTATTATATTACTACAAAATATCTAAAAACCAATAAATTGCAGTTTCTGAAAAATCCTATCTTAACAGGTAAATTGGAATGCTCTAAGAACATTTGTGAGGCTGAAGAACTGGTGTCATTTGAGTTTGCATTACCTTCTTTTACTGTTGCACATGGCATTGGATTTATTGTGAAATGCTGAATTTTTCATATAAATAATAATGAATTTGATTGGTAATAAATAACTATGTGGTTGAATAGTGCAAAGTGAACCCAATGGGAATGAATTTATTACCTTAGCTTTAGAGAATTATTGTACCTTCTATTTCATAGACTATATGATATCAGTCATCATGGCTTTCAGCTAGCCTTGTTTTTAGCTCGCCTTAACATCGTCAAGATGAGCTATTGCCATGTGGTGTCGTCCGTCCGTCCGTCAACATTTGGCTACGGTCAACGATAACTCAAGAATCGTTTGACCCACATGTTTCAAATTGCATAATAGTTGTTACCCCTATGGGAGAGGTTTGAACGTCCTATTTTGAAGCATGCCAGTCGACCTACATTCGAACCACGTCCACTTTTTGGCAAAAATGGAAATGGCCATAATTCAGTTCAGGTTCAATGGATTTTGCTCATTTCTGGTATGTGAATGAATGAGGACTGGCCCCAAAACATATCACACAGGTTTTGATTTTTTTTTTAAATTAGGTAGATTTTGGCAATTTCACTACGCATTTCAGTGTCTGCCTACGGTCAACGATAACTCAAGAACCGTTAGACCCACATGTTTTAAATTGCATGCAGTTGTTACTCCTATGGGAGAGGTTTGAACGTCCTATTTTGGAGGACGCCAGTCGACCTACTTTCGAGCCACGTCCACTTTTTGGCAAAAATGGAAATGGCCATTAGTCAATTCAGGTTCAACAGATTTTGCTCATTTCTAGTATGTGAATGAATGAGGACTGGCCCCAAAACATATCACACAGGTTTTGATTTTTTTTTTTAAATTAGGTAGATTTGGGCAATTTACTATGCATTTCAGTGTCTGCCTACGGTCAACGATGACTCAAGAACCGTTTGACCCACTTGTTTCAAATTGAATACAGTTGTTACTCCTATGGGAGAGATTTGAACTTATCTATTTTGTAGCACGCCAGTCGACCTACTTTTGAGCCACGCCCACTTTTTGGCAAAAATCAAAATGGCGATCTAAATTCATTCGATTTTGTTAAATTTTGGTATGTGAATGTGTAAGGCTAGCCCCAAAACAGTTGTTACTCCTATGGGAGAGATAACAACATCCTATTATGTTTATTTCGTCTAACTGGTCAACAACTCTACAATCATACCTATATACGTGTAATATTGTGTTTTAGATTCTTTGTTACAGTAATTTGACTGGAATATTTTATTGTTTTTATTTGCGCGATATTCGAAAACCAAAATGGCGATCATTTAGACGTAGCGCCATCTCTCGTCAAGATTTCAGACTTTCAGATCTGAAACATTTATTTTCGCATCAAAACTTATGCATATATCATTATCAAGAGTATAGATATTAATGGGAGATATGCTATATATATATATAATGGGAGTTCTCCCATATATACTCTTGCTTTATATATCCCCTCTCCCTCTTCTATCACACCCAAGGTGAGCTACAGTGTCATTAACACAAGTTTTCATTTTAATCTTATCTTCTGCACAACGAATATACAAAGAGGGTACAGTGTATTGTAACTTGAATGTTGTCATGTTTTGGTCCTTAATCTAATCAGTAGTTAAGTAAATAGTTAGACACAGTTGACTTGGATCTTTTTAGTCGATTTGCCCTCCTGACAACAACATAAACTATTAATTAGTGTTTGAAGTGCATGAATTAATCACTTTTAATTTGTGTTGCGTTTTCTCAGATCCACGCTTACGTCATATCATACATCGTCTGTGGTTGATAGCAAGGCCGTCATGGGTCGCCGCGGAGTTGACTCTGATAAGCCAAAAGGCAGGATGTCGTCGTACGCATATTTTGTACAGACGTGCCGCGCAGAGCACAAGAGGAAACACCCAACCGAATCGGTCGTCTTCACAGAGTTTGCGAAGAAGTGCAGTGAGCGATGGAAGGTGAGGATTGAATTTACCTACCTATCTCCCTGTCATGATCAACAGACTTGTGTTCGAAAATTTAGTATTCTATGCCATAAGTCTATGTAGCCATGCCATAAAAATGAGCCAGTCCTGCTCAAAGGTTATCATTCCAGGACTGGCCAGGTGGATGGGCTATTATTGTCAACACTGACTGACCCTCTCCTCCTGCTGTCAGAGCAAGGTGTAGAATTAACGTCTGCGTAATTACACGCATGTAATCCCAAAATAAAAACGATGTGTATAAGTGTGATCATAGTCTGTAATGTACTCTGTCTGTAGCAGGACTTGGGAGAGAGATGTGTCAGAGTAGAGATAAATGGTGTCGTGAAATAAAACTGTCCAACCCCGAAAGGGAAAACGGACATTGTACAACTGATGATGATGATGATGATGATGATGATGATGATGATGATAGTCTGTATTAAATGTGTATGTACATGTATATTAATTTCATATATGTTGTAATTTTCAGACCATGTCAGATTTGGAGAAACAGAGGTTTCAAGATATGGCAGGAAGAGACAAGGAACGATATGAGACAGAAATGTCCGCATATAATCCGCAAGACGGTTCGGGTGGAAGGAAGCGCAAAAGGAAGCAAAAGAAGGATCCAAATGCACCAAAGCGTTGCATGTAAATTTTTAATTTTTAATACAGTTTTGCATAAGAACAATGCCAATTGTCACAAAGTCACGGATTAATAATGAAATGGAGTTATCTCATGTCGTATTCTGCCTAGGCATGCATTACCAGACACAGGCTACAGTAACATATTAACACACAGTTGTCATACCAATCTACAGGACAGTTGGGCCTGTATAGTTGTCAGGAAAACAATAATTGTCAACATATTTAATATGTATTCCTGTAGCTCTGTATGCTGTCAGCTCATGAAAGCAATGGCTTACCTAAAGGGGCAAGGCATCCTAGCTTAAGTTTTTCTATTACATTTATAGCAATGAACAAGCTTAGTTGGTTCAGATTTGCCATGAAATGAATTGCAAATTCTGATGCGAATCCAGGTCCTTTGTGCCCTGCATAGTTTACCAAGTGTAGTCAGTGTGTAAAACTTGGACATCACTCGGCAATACTATGTCAAACGAGATGCTTGCAGTGTGGCAGAATTCTGGTACTTTAAAAACGAAATGTTAAAATCTAAATTAATCATTCGCACTCTCCAGGTCGGCATTCTTCTGGTTCTCTCAAGACGTGAGGCCAAGCATCATGAAGGAGCATCCGCAGTTGCGGGTGGGCGATGTCGCGAAGATACTGAGCAAACAGTGGGCCGTCATTCCTCCGGAGACGAAGAGCAAGTATGAAGCCATCGCGAGTAGAGACAGACAACGTTACGTGACGGTGAGTTACCTAAAAAGGAGTGAGCGGTGCTACTCCCGTACTGTAAGTTACTCTGAATAGTACGTAGTAATGTCCCGATTGCTGCATGCTCGTAGAGCTCTGTTTCTTTATATAACATTATGGTGATTATTACGCCTCCATTTGACTAAAACTCAACTCAACTCAATGATTATGGAATGTTGACCTATGCAAACAAACCCTTGCATTCTGGCCGACCTTCTGATTGAAATTCTTGAGTCCAGCTTTATTTTGACTCGCCTTGGGCGATTGGGCAAGTGATAATTTAAAAATTAAATTACCGAATATGGTGATTATTACAACCCATTTGACAGTGCAATATATGCTTCGTGAACACTTCTATTTGATGCGCTACCGCTTTCTACAACAGGAGAAGAACACATACAAAAGCAGAGGTGCATCAGATATGGTAGCTACTGGCTCAGCCGCTGGGAGCGGCATAAAGAAAGGCAGAGTGCAAGAAGGGGCAGCGAACGCGTATGGCATGGGCGGCGGCGAGGACGATGACGACGAGGACGATGATTTAGACGATGACGATGAATAAGGTACTTTCGTCGTCTTCTCCTCCGTCTCACGTGAGCCCAAAGATGTGCCTGCGTGATGTGCGGTGCCTGCAGTTTGGTTTTTTTAAATCACACAATTCCTCTGCTGTTTTTCATCTTCGTATATATATATTTGGCAAATATTGAATTAGGATTGGCTAAAAAACGAGATTAATGAAATAGACTTGTGAGATATTGAGGTTGGTGTAAAGAACAAGTTGCAGAATAACTTCCATTTAAAAGAAATTCTGATTGGCCTGTGCACAAAGGTTTTGCGTACACTATGTCTATTATATGATTGAATCTGTATGGTACAAACTGTGTTCATACAACGTATGTGGTATTATTTGTAGCTAGGTAGGTAAGTAGGTAGGTTCTATTCACGTAAATATGTAAACATATGCACATTTCGACAGTATATATGCATACTAAATCTGTCGGATAGTGTTTATCTAAGAATACATGGTACATTCTGCAAAGAGAATTGAACTTGGTTTACTAAATATAAATGTGCACACATGCTGCACTCTGGAATCTAGATCTGTATCATATGAATGTAAAGCAGCTTTATTTTGTTGTGAACACCAGTAACATGCAGTGAACAATTACCGTTTCTGTTGTTTGATGCTAATTACAATATTCAGTTAGATTAGTTACAATTAAGTTAATATATTTTACTTGCAGAAATTGGATCCCAACGTTTACCTTACAACTGTTAGGGAAAATTAGAAATGTCAATGTACCAAGCTAATCTGTGAATCAGCCATTGTACTTGTATTTGTATGTATGTACGTGTGTGCTAATGTAAAATATAGGGGGAATTTTGTGTAGGTGTACTACTAAGAACTTTTGTACAGTTTAACCTAGAGCCATTTAGTTCAAGTGTACAGCTGCAAGTTAATACAGTTTTAAGATTACCATTGATAGCATGCCACTCTATCACTGTGCAGGTAAAATAACCGCCGGGCTTGTATAATCTAAACAACTCGGTCCTAAAGGTGTGCTACTGTCTGCTAATTATACTAACTGATACGATAAAGAGGAGGAATGAAATTAAGCTCTGCCAACTCAAATGCCAGGTATATATATATAGCTTGTGCATGACTCTATGAAAAAAAATCGCAACAACATGTAATATTGCAAATCCTTAGTTGCAAGTTTTGTTGTATTTGTAGTTTTGTACTATGTATGGTATGATGTATTCAAACAATTCCAGAACATACTTGTACATATTTGTAAAAAAAACACATCCTCGCTGAATGTGGTCGTGTATAAGTACGTGTTAGTCGGTTAATTGCACATTGTAGCACCATATGAACCAGGTTACGTGTAACTGTGTAAACGCATTCGTTGAGGTCTTCCAGAGAGATTCGCGAGCACCCTTGTTTTTGGTCACCATCCACAGATGGCAGTGTAGCAGTTGATAACTCTCACAAGCATGCATGGCGCACTAACTGGGTTTTGCCAATATTCATCTTTTATGTTGGAAAATCTTGATTCTGAATAGTGAGCAGTGCAGCAAACAAAATGCCAAATTCCATTTCTGTCAGGTTAGCTTAATCGTCAACAGATGATATTTCGTGTATTGTAAAGATGATGAATATTCAAAAATGTCACAAGCTCTGCTAAGGATAATTAGGTGGATGGTTTCTTTATGCATGTTATATTCGCAGTGCAATGTGCACAACCAATCAATTGTGGGATTTGACTAGCAAAAGTTCGTTTATGTAGATATTTGACATGTGTAAACTTGTTTTGATATGTTTAGTGTGTATCTCTGTACCTCTCGGTTTAGTATCATATCGTAGTTTTTATCGATCGCTGTATAATTGCATGTATTTACCTAATATAATATGCCTCTTGAAGCATTAATGAAAAATGGTGAAGAATAAATAGAAAAATCACGCACCAAATTGATCAGCTTAGGGAATGCCAACCACATCTTATTAGTATAAGGAGAGATGTAGAGATCAATTTATATATATATATATATAGTTTATGGTTTATGAAAACTGATGAAATGTAGTTTTATTTGGAAATGTTCTGTCATTTTAGTTCATCATGTACTTTTTGTAGTGATTTCTTAAAAGTTATTAAAATGCATTTTTTATTAAAATTTCATTGTCTTGAGACAGATCTGCGATGTATACTTTAGCACATTGTTGACAATAGTCTCACGTACATAAAAATCATAACTTTGTCAAAATATATTTTATGTGCACTGTCATTTCTGCATCATAATAATACGCCATTATTAACTGCAATAGCTGCATAATCATTTAATCTGTATAACTGCACATTCATTCGTATTAGCAAGAGCTAATAACAAATGTCTTATTAGCTTTTAGTATCAGTGTACTCACCAATAGGTCTATCAAGATAAAAGAACAATTCCTATTGAAAATGCATTCAATGCTACATACACTTTAACGTTTCTTTTGTGTGAAAAATTGAACTATTTGTTGGTTGTTATGAATACAATATGCACATGATTTTCGAGCACATTTCGTTCTTAGTCATTATAACTTTCACTTGACTGTGCAAGGTGTTGGCGACATAGTCACATTACACATCAAACATAACAAAACGACCCATATATACGGCACCTGGCATGTTTAATCACACCATATTTGGAACTACAGATATACAAGTATACGTTAAAATATATCAAAAGTAGCGCTGTCCGTTTCCCCTTCCTCTTTTCCCTCGATTTCTTCCACCAAACGACTTGCCCCTGCATCTTCCTCCCCGATTCTCTCTTGTTTCAATCGCTCTGTCAAATCACAAAGAATTGTATGTATTATCATGTATTATGTAGTTTTATATTTCTTGACATTTCAAGAAAAAAAGTCGCATGGAATATATTGTGCAGTAAATTTCATAATAAATATATTTGCCTTGGCAAATATTGAATACCAATAATTACCTAGATTTACTTAATTCCGTTCTTTCAAGATCCTGGCTTGTCATCAAGACACTTTCCTCCTCGCTATCACTTAGTTCGACTGAAACATGGGTAATAACACAAGACATTTCAATGTCCCAACCTAAATTCCTAGTACACTGATACTATCAAGGGTAATCCATAGGTTATATTATTACAATAATGATGGAGAAGTTCTATATGCTAGAAACCCCTTTGACAAATCTCAAACTGTCTGCTTTCTGCATCCCAGAGGATCATTCCTCCACATAATATCTGCCAATTGCTGTACTAAACTCACCCACTGCAGAAACCTGTTTAGAAGAAACTTCACTAGACGTGCTGTCATTTTTATCTAACAAGATGACATCTGAGTCACTTTCTTCACCCTCGCACCATGTTACTGCACCTCCTTCTGTGTTTGTAGACATTTTCCCTGTACCCGGAACCTGTAGAAACATGTTGATTCAAAAGAGAATTAAGTAATCGCAATGAACTGTGCCTTATATAACAGTAAAATTCTATATAATAGCGTTTATAAACTTACTTTCAGCAGGACAATATAAGAGAAATTCTGCCAATAAGCCTATTAAAATAAGGAATCTAAGTAACTCAGGAACTCTCTGAAGATGATTGTATTCATTAATACTATTACCAAACCATATACAAGTAAATGCAGTACATCAACAAACTTTTCAATGGTCGTAATCGGGAGTAGATTACCATACTGTGTCACAATCACTTTAAAACGTGTCTAAAGAACATGTACCATCTTACCTCGCTGAGAGCGTCCTCACCTTAATGGAAACATTTCCTGTTTCTGCATTATCTACTTCCATCTGCACTCTGTTGCCATCTGCATCAACTACTGTCTTTGCTGTCTGCCCAACACTGGTGGTATCGACTGACATGGAATCAACATAATGCTTAAGAAGATCATCCACACCCAGAATGACATCGGCGAGGCACTTCGCGAATCCAAATTCCTTCCCCGATTTCCTAGATGGCAATCAAACATTTTGCGTTAGTTTTCTGAGAAACACAAGCTCCCCTTAAAGTTTGTTCAAACATGTCAGTACAGAAAGTATATAGCACCAATGCATAAAATTTGCATTAACTGATATTAACTGCTAACTTGCCTAGAGTACCTAAAGAGATCCTTCAAAAGTTTCATACCTGGCAGCATTGTCTTTTTCCAGCGTATCTTTAATGAGATCGGTTATTTCTCCAACTCTTGCTGCAGCAATGTTCACGCACCGAACTACCTATATAAAAATATTGTACAAGCCAATAATCTTTCACGGCTTAACATCCTTTGTTAAAAGTTCACATCAGTATTTAAAGGGCCACGGCTCACTATACACGCATGTGGGCAATCAAAACGTTCTGAGAGTTCACATGCATCGTTATATGAAGAAATAAGCATATACAGAGGTGGCACCTAGTGTAAGCCATCGAATAAGAATGAAAATAACAATAAATAAATTTCGCACAAATGCTCGAGAGTAATTAAACAATGAAAAAAAACATTTCAGTTTCCACTTATTTGAATTAGTCGATTTGAACAAGCCAAAATCTCAACAAACTTGCACGTCGTACCTGATCCTGAAGAACCAACATCTTTCCACTAACGTGCAACATGCAGAGTTCTCTGTGCTTGTTGATGCCTACAACCATCTTTCCATCCATTACCCGTTCCTCCTGATCTGTCGGATCAACTAACAGCGTTCTCCTGAAAAGAATATGCAGATATTCTCCACATTTGGAATAACTAATCAGCGGATTTTTTTAGGTTTCCTAACAAGAAACACATTCGTGGCAAATGACAATGAGCAGCAATGGCATAATTATTAACAAGAGGGCGCTAGAGACATATAGAGACATGAGACATCAGCGACATAGAGACATGAGACATAATTGCAACATAAGAGACAGACACATGAGAGACACAAGTAACATAGGGGAAATAGATACATGAGATATTAGTAACAAGACATTCACTCATTTGTCCTCATGTTTGTAAAGAAATTACTGAAAACCTACCCTTGATCAAAAAAGGCAAACGTCACAGACAGCGGTATATGGTTCACACTGAGTGGCACTGCATCTTTCTCATCAAGAGGATGCTAAAAAAAAAATAATATTATTATTATTATAATTACGCAAGCAGGGGAATCACAGTATAAAAATTAAGTATTTATATATATTATTTTAACATTCTGCTTCTATAAAGAACTCAGAATACATTTTATGTTTTACAGCAGCATGTTATAAATGTAATGTGGTATCTTATAATATTGACAATTTTTTTTACGGTTTAGGACTACTATATTATCAGGAGTAAGATAATATATATCTATATTCTAATATATAATCTATATTATCTTACTCCTGATATTATTAGTAGGGATTGATATAGTTTTGTTATTTATTATACATATATAGGTTATTCTATAGTCTATCTTTATTATATAGAATATGTTCTATAAAAGCATATACTTACAATTGTAACTTCCTCACCCGACACAGTAACATCAGGTCTCCTGTAAAACATAAATCATACCATCATCCGTCATCACCTCACTACACAAGTTTCTGGCAAACTGAGAATTCTCACACTTGTTTCTTGATGGGCACAAGCAATTTAGCAACAATTCGGAGCTTCTGTATAATGCTATACAAAGAACATGTATAGATAAATGCTTACAATTTTAAATAGCATGTTGACATACTATTTATGATAGAATAGAATAATTGCATATGCTCACCTGAAATGTGACAAGGCAGCTATGGCTGCTATACTTGAGCAGTCAATGAGATTGCCATCATGATTGAGAACATGGACATCTACTCTGATTTGCCAAACCTTAAACAAAGCAACAGTGTGTATCAGTCTCATGTATATATAAAAGATAACAATATTCCAGAATACACCCTATTGCCACATACATTGATAATATAACTACTATATTTTAAGTTTTAATCACTTCTGAACAGCAAAACCTATTATGCAGGATTTTTAAAATCAAAATCAAATTTAATAAAAGTGACATCAATTTTTTACTTAAATATATTATGAATAATATTGCAAAAAAATTGACAATGATATCTACCTAATTATTTCATATGCAGTGATACAGAAATTTGACAACAATGTTCACATGTACCTTTTCACCTGACATGATGCAAAGTGATTCTAAATCAATGCAGAGTGAATCCCTCAATAAGCGCTCCAAAGCTCTATTGACCTCGACACCATAGTCAGACTGTCTACAAATAGAAAAAACTATCTCTTTTCATTTGGTAACACATATAAGTCCGTAAGTACAAAGAATTAAAGCTGTTTTGCCAATGCCATGCAGTTACATTAATAAAGCTCACCAAGTTTTTATACACCATTTCACTTACTTTCCAGCCTCGAAACTGGGACAGGCCATTGGTGACAGCTCAACATTCATATGCAGTACTCCTTCATTTGGTCTTGTCTGCTTTGGGATAATCACCTCACATGATACCTGAGCGAGCACACTGTAAATAACATGAGAATCTCTATCTCAAGATAAGAACTATAAGCCATAAAACGTCTCTGATATTTTAAGTATTTACGAGCTTTAGACTTCACATATGGGGAATAAAACCATTTAACTAGTAACCATTCGAAAAAATTTCGATTGCAGATCGAGTCCTAGAAGATTGGCTTGGTGGGCAATAGAAATTCTATTATCACTCCACACACATGTCACAGCATAAAACCACAGCCACATACATGCAGAGCTATAATTTATAAACTATATAATTTATGAGGAGCTTTGTGTCTTTAAGGGCAGGTACTGACCAAATGTGGAAGTTAAATGTATAGTATCAAGAGCATATAAAGAAGGAGAGCGTACAACGCTAAAATGCTGAAACCATGTTGCAGTATTAGTCGAATTAATAAACTTTCCCCGTTTTATTTTAAAGATTCTTTGCAGTATTATTGATCAGCTGTCCTACCTTGTTCATATAAAACAAACCGCATGTCCCTACGATGCCCCTACGCTGAGATAATGAGTGGTTAAAATCTGGTATTTTCGCCGAACACCGACTAGACATTAGTCAGTACTGCGACCCACTCTCGAAGTGTGACCAGTGTGTTGCTTCCGGTCGCCGCTATCTAGCGCTGACTCGATACGTTATTACTACAGCGTTACTACATCCAGCGTAAGGGGCGGGTGATCACCATGGCGATAAATAACAAGAAGTTTTTGTGGAGTAACGGCTGCGTCAATGACTGGAAATGCGAGAAAAGATAGTAGAAGGAAAATAAATTTCATTGTCAATGAATCACGGAAACACGCGAAGTTTCCCGAAGCTATCGCCAGAACGCGAGTCGGTCGCAGTACTGACTAATGTCTAGTCGGTTTATTTTATATGAACAAGGTAGGACAGCTGATCACGCAATAATACTGCAAAGAATCGTCAAAATAAAACGAGGAAAGTTTATTAATTCGACTAATACTGCAACATGGTTTCAGCATTTTACCGTTGTACGCTCTCCTTCTTTATATGCTCTTGATAGTATACAAACACGTTAAAAAGATATAAGGCATACCGTGTACAACCAATTTGTACGTGGCAGCAACCGCGGTCATGTCCATACAAAATAACAATCGGTCTGTAGATGTATACACCTCTGCCATCAAATCTCTGCAACAAGAAGCATAAGAGGTAAATGCATACAATATAGAATACATTAACATATCAAAATTAAACTCTATGGGTCTTGTACAAACTTGGTTATGATTATAGTGCAGTAGCTGTTACATCTACTGTTGTTAGTTGTATTTATTACACCATTTAGTATTCATTGCCAATTTCTCATAATTTCTAGTCATTTCACCTATTACTGCTATTATTTTAATTATTTTATTATTACTTATTGCTTATTATTGCACATTATTGCTTATTTTATTAAATTGTTAAATAAAATTAAGAAAAAGAAAAAATGTAATAGTTGGTTAATATAGTTTTTTTTGCAAAATAATGAAAATATACAAAATAAGATAACATTTCAAAATTTTGGGAATCGAATCAAAGGAATCGAATCGAGAGGCTAATATCGACATACGGAATGAATCGAGCGGTATGTGTATCGTGTTACAGCCCCTCAAATAACCATCAGCGTTGTAATATGACATTCTCAACACAATTATTCTGATTGACTAAGGCCTGCAAAGTTGACATTATGGTATACACACGATGGACACGTCATGATATGATAATCGATATGGTGAGCTTCACTGATCTAATGACTTCAAAGTTCAAGATACATTTAGTAATTTAATTTCAGGAATTCAGTCAAAAACTAAACATAATCATACTGCACATAATAGCTAGGATTAGAGTAAGTGGACAGTCACAGAACATTCACACCACCCCATTGTGAATGCAATTCTGCTGTAATAGTGTAGCATGATTAATTTTACACAGCAACAGCCATGCCATAGTCACAGGGTCTTGGATTGATCTTGGCACAAACAGTTGGGACGTTTCAATAATAAAATGATGGTAATTAAATCAATAAGAAATGTATTTACTAAGTACCAAAGTCCTGATGTTTTTCTACTCTCTTTCACCTATTATTGCTGAGAGGGTAGACCTATGTCTCCCAGGGTACTGCCGGAACGTACCCTGGTACCAGAGCATATAAATCAACGTGATTTATATGCTCTGCTATAGTACTATCTAATATGCCGGACCGTACCTCGCCTACTCCACTAACGAGTCTAGGGAGTCGCCTATGCCTACTCCCTAACCCTAACCCTAACCCTAACACTAACCCTAACCATATCAGATAGTTACCAGGGTACGTTCCGGTATACCAGACCATACCCAGGGTACGTTCCGGCAGTAACCTGGGGGACATAGACCCTATGAGCCCTATTATTAGTAATAATTTCCTGTAAATGTCATTCAAATGCTCCTCTGGAACATACAAATTACAATTTCGCTGCACGTACGCCACTGTGCACAAACAACAGAAGTATACATGTGCATAAACAGAGTTCTGAACATATTTCTATTGTTTTATGTTGTACTTGTTGTTCTCTATATTTCTGTTGTTTGTGCACAGTGGTTTGCGTGCAGTGAGATTGCGTGTTGTACTTGTAATCTAGACTGTAGAGAGCAGTTGCACGGCATTCCACTACATAAACATGATAAAGATACGTAAACAACACTGCGACTTTGTGGAAGTATATATATACATTTGATTTCGTATTTAACGTTTCATTATTGAAACGTTCCAAGTGCGTAATGGCGTAGTGGCACTGATACTGGCTTATATTTTATAATATTACAGGTGATACTGATAATGCATAGTCACTAGTGAAACACTGAACGTGCATGTTGAGGAAAGTACATCGCACCGTGGCATATGGTAGTATTAGTACTACTGAGTCGGTACTACTACTAGTAGTAGTAGTACCTACCGACTCAGTGACTGTTTTGGTCTTACCCTGTTTTCAGCAATAGCTGCAAGCACAAACTTTTCTTCACAATTAGAAAGCGGGTGGTCTTTCATTATGATTATGCCAATCGTAGACTTGTGAAATCTGAATAAAAAATTATTTTCTAACTCAGTAACATGTGAATCGTGATGTTATTTTAACACAAGAGACAAAACGGCCATATAATAAACATGAGCGCTCTTGTTTTAAAATGGGGCCTCTATGCTCCGTAGAAAAGGCAGGGCGCTGTGATCGCAGTGATATCAGAATTTTAAAATTCTTTTAGAGATTAGACACAATAACCCATAAATATTCGCCTTCAAAGGTCCTAGGGAATATAACGAAGACGGAGAGATTAGTGGATCAAATCGATAGATCAACACTGCGGATTGCAGTGGAAAAAGTAACCATTTTGCAATTTACCAATGATTCAATGATGAAGGAATAACCAATGCTAACATTGCTTTAATATAATAATATAATAAATAATGCTATAAAAATAACAACAAATAATGACAGCGAAAAAATAGTGCATTAGCGATTATTATGATTTTGAGGAATTTTAGCTAAACAGTTAAGGAATTTTACATAACCCCAAGGCCCTTGGGCCAAGAGTGAGCATTAGGTGATTCCACATAGAGAGATCCACCACAACCAAACTTTGACCACCACACACTGTGACACCACCACCACAAACAAACTGTTGAACCATACTTAGACCATAAGTACAAATGAAAGGTTAGGGTAAGGGTGTGAAGAAAAGTCAGGTAAGTAAGATAAGTGTGAGATTAATGATTAATGATAGGTGGATGATGGTTAAAAGATTAATTCATAACGAATGATTGCTAAAAGATTCATGATTTGGTCGATGTTTCAATGATTCACGATTGGTCGATGGTTAAATAAAAGATTCCCGATTGGTCGATGGTCAATTAAAAGATTCCCGATAGGTTGAAGGTTAAAAGATTCCTGGTTGGTCGATTGTTAAAAGGCCCACATTTAGTCAATGGTTAAAAGATTCCTTGTTGGTCGATTGTTAAAAGGCTCACGATTGGTCGACAGTAAAATGATTCATAGTTGGTCGATTACTAAAGGCTCATGATTGATCGATTGCTAGAAGGCTCATGATTGGTTGTTTGTTAAAAGGCTAACGATTGGTCGATTGCTAGAAGCCCCACGATTGGTCGATTGCTAGTGGGCGCACGCTTGGTCGATTGCTAGGTCCACGATTGGTCGATTTGCTAAAAGGCCTACAATTGGTCGATTGCTAAAAGGACCACGATTGGTCGATTGTTAAAAAGCTCATGATTTAATCGTTTGTTCATCCAAAATAATGGAAATTTTCCTTCTACTAGTATATTAAATGACCGATATATCCAAAATTATCTAGTCTGCATGACCATGCTATATATGTCAAAATTTCCCTTATTTAGTAGGCAAATACACTATGTTAACAAGCCTGCAGTGACGATGATTTTTGACGTATCGGTCATTTAATATGCAAGTTTTCATTATTTTTAACCATTTTATTGTTTCAACCTTATTTTATTACAACTTAGATATAGCTGCACTCAATAAATTGCTTCTAGAATATTAGGATAGATATCTACGAATAATTTGAGCTATTTTTTGAATAAATTGGATGAGTATTATTGATATTATAGCCAAAACCCTAAGAGTGTTATAAGACACGTGACCACTATTAAATCACTACCGGTTCATTACCCTCTTAGGTTAGAGGATGTGACGCGTCACCGGCCAACCAATCGGAGGGCCCGCAGCTCGGGCACTAAAGCTGACGCGATGTTTTGTGGTTGCATTATTTAGGCTGGCTATCGTGTGTGGCAATGACATGCACACGGAGATGGGTGGATGGTTACTGGTAATTTAAAACAAATTCTTTCAATGTATGGCCCCTATTTGACTGCGCGACTGTTTTTCAGTCACAAATGTGGTGTCGGATAGTAAATTTGCGATATTTGTTTAAAACGCTAGACAACATATGACATAACTCTCATGGTGTACAG
Source organism: Priapulus caudatus (assembly GCF_000485595.1). Classification (NCBI taxonomy): domain Eukaryota; kingdom Metazoa; phylum Priapulida; class Priapulimorpha; order Priapulimorphida; family Priapulidae; genus Priapulus; species Priapulus caudatus. Next base: position 89,124 of record NW_014578053.1, on the reverse strand, counting down.
CTGAAGTGCATGGCTACCTAGCTTTAATATTGCCACTCGGCCGAAAACGGTCAAAATACTATTTTGCAGCTCCTGAAATTCAATTCTTAAGTATAGGATCCTATGGAGGATTTAATAGTGGTTCGTTCTCATAACGCAATACACGTTAACACGCCAGGGGCCGCTGTATGCCACCAGATGGCGCTGTTCATTTGGCGCTATATCAGTAATTCTTCAGGACCTCGTGTAGGAGGCATACAACAGTAAGCCTCCGCAAATTGTTCACCGTTGCACTATTTCGTCTCTAGAAAAGGCCTTTTTTGGAATTTTTTTCGCGCCAAAAATTCGGCACTAGAGTGCAATAATTAGCATTATGCACACAAGTTAGATGCCTCGTCGATGTCTAGAAAGCATTAGAAGTAAAATTGCTCTTGTTGTGTATTCGTGACATTCCGTCAGGTGGCGTAGCCACAGCCACCGGTTGGTCATTTTTGTGTTTGAAATGTGTTCAGACAACTTTGCAGAAATTCGCATCATAGAGCTGGCAAAAGTTTCGAGCGGAGCATAGAGCTGGCAAAAGTTTCGAGCGGAGCATAGAGCATGAATCTGTAGTTATTTAACATGAATAAAGTGTATGTTGTGTAAGCGCAGTAACACAGGCACTTGGAGCGTTTCAATAAAATATAATGGCATTAATGCTAAATAAATACGAAATCCATTTACTACCAAAGTCTTAATGTTTCTCTACTCTCTAGCTTTCACCTATTATTGCCGACAATTTCCTGTAAATGCCGTCCAGACTCCAAGACCAAATGCTCATCTGCAACACACTGTCACACGCTGACCGCCGCACGCTAGCTGCTGCACACTGACAAATAAATATATATTTATTATTATTTATGTATTTATCTATATATTTATGTGTCAGTGTGCAGCAGCTAGCGTGCGGTGTACTCGTGTGTTGCAGATAAGCATTTGACAGGCATTTACACTTACGACGTGGATATTCGTCCGAGCAACAGACACCTGTTCGTATGCGCTATTCGTCCGAGCAGTTGTTGCGCATGCGCTGTTGATGTTGCATGCCGCAGGCGCACGGCACGAGTGCCGAAGGTAGGAAGTGTGAAGGGGGGGTCTGGGGGGCTCTCCCCAGAAAATGTTGAAATCTAGACGTGATGCGGCCATGATGCCGAGGATTGACACTTTGTGTCTTCCAATCACAGTCTACGCCACCCCCTTATCTTCTAACTTTTAGCTATAATACCTATTACGGCATGGAATCGCCGATCTCACGAACTAGGGCATTCTGCTAGGCTAGAACGGGCGCACAGCGAGCGCTCGTGTGTCGTTCAGGAGGCGCTGCGTTCATTCATCGAGCGTTCGCATCGAGCGCTCGCTCTTCTGAACACGCCTCTGCCGTTGCTGTGCCTACCGTTTTTCGCCGGCCTATTTACTTTTCCTAAATAATGAAATGCCCGGCCGATGCATTTCGCATCGAACAGGACAATTTTCTGCATTCTTACTCGCAGTCGGAAGTCGACGAGTGCGTCATTCATTGAACAATTCAATAAAACACACAATTTTCGGAGGCTAATCGGGGCCAAGGAGCTAAATGTTTACATGCCACAGCGCCATCTCTTCGATGTTTTATAAGTAAATATGGGGATTTTCAATAAAA